>NW_006799533.1:1617206-1637143 GCF_000442215.2 Lipotes vexillifer
TTTTTTTTGACCGTGCCACGCTGGCATGTGGGATCTTAGTTCCCTGACCAGGGATCCAACCCATGGCTCCTGCAGTGGAAGCATGGCGTCTTAGCCACTGAACCGTAAGGGAAGTCCCATCTTTGGTCATACTTCTAGTTTTTCTTTTTCTCCTTCATTGCCAGGGTGTCACTATTACCAGTGTGCCTTCCAGTGTACTTTTCAGCTACTTCTGATCTGATGTAGGTGTGGGGATGAGATGCCTGGAATCATAATGCCACAGGTAAAATAAGTCTATGGATCTGGAGGGAGGCCTGATAACCTCTCACATTATTAACATACATGACATTTGAGTGTGATTCAGAAGAGGTGAAAGAAGCTAGAAAGAAAATAAAATGAAACATTGGACTTGATTATTGAAAAGTCTCTTTGAGCAGCTAGATTATAAAAATATAAGATTGCATTGTTCTTTAATTACAGTGTATTTCATACACAATAAAATGCACATATCTTCAGTGTATAGTTTGTCTTGACAAATGTGTATACCTGTGTAACCCCATTACTCAAAGCAAGACACAGAGCAGTCCCATCACCCCAGAAGTTCCTTTGCTCTCTTTCAAGCCAATGCCTCTCCCTGTCCCACCACACACCCCCAAAGACAGTGGTTATTCTCATTTCTGTTGCTACAGTATTTATTTACCTGCCCTTGAACTTTTCATAAATGGAATCATACAATATATCCTCTTCTATGTCTGGCTTCTTTTGTTTAATAAAATGTTTTGGAGGTTCAAGTTGTTGCATGCACTAGGGGCTTATTCTTTTTTATTGTTGAGTAATAGTCCATTACACAAATATAACTCAATCTGTTTGTCCATTCTTCTGTAGACAGAATTTGGTTTGTTTCCAGCTTGGTGCTATTACGAATACAGCCCTAAAAATATATAAGTATAAGTCATTTATGGACATATATTTTTTATTTCTCTTGGGTAAATACGTAAGAGTGGAATTATTTTTAATAGGCCCAATCTTACTACTTGTTTTTATAATGACTTACATATACATAATCATTTCTTAAATGTTATTGATTGGTTTTTAATTTCTAGAGTTAATCTATAAACAAAGCAAGTGAAATGTAGCTATAGTTACAGAAGAAAGAAAAGATTGGAGAAAAGAGCATACTAAGTAAAAGGAACAGCACATGCAAAGGCCTTAGGAGGAAAATAGTTGATGTATTAGAGGAGCAAAGTGAAAGCCATGTGGCTGGAGCATAATGTTTGAAGGGAATAGTATTGGTGGACCAAAAAGTTCCTTTGGTTTTTAAGTAAAAATAAAAGATACGTTTTTCATTTTTACCAAGACCTTAAATGAACAACGTATTCACTGTTTTATTCCGCTACCTTCTGCCATTTTTCGGGCAACTTCATAATCCCATCTTCCCAAAACTTTTAATCTTTTTGACCAGAGAACTGTTCCAGGTGCCTTTTACAGTCTTCTGGGAATTGAAATTTTCTCCATTAAGAGAATTTTGTAAAGGCGGAAATAAATGGAAATCCAAAGGCGCAATGTCTGGTGAATACAGTGGAGGAATCGGAACTTCCCAGCCAAGCTGTAACAGTTTTTGCCTGCTCATCAAAGAAATATGTGGTCTTGCGTTATCCTGATGGAAGATTATGTGTTTTCCGTTGACTAATTCCAGGCGCTTTTCGTTGAGTGCGGCTTCCAGGTGGTCTAATCGGGGGCAGTACTTGTTGGAATTAATCGTTTGGTTTTCCGGAAGGAGTTCGTAATAGAGGACTCCCTTCCAATCCCACCATATACACAGCATCACCTTCTTTGGATGAAGACCGGCCTTTGGTGTGGTTCGTGGTGGTTCATTTCACTTGCCCCACCATCTCCTCCGTTCCACATTATTGTACAGTATCCACTTTTCATCGCCCGTCACAATTTGGTTTTGCTTTTGTTTTTGGATGTTGGGGGTAGGAGTTTATTAATTAATTAATTTATTTTTGCTGTGTTGGGTCTTCGTTTCTGTGCGAGGGCTTTCTCTAGTTGTGGCAAGCGGGGCCACCCTTCATCGCGGTGCGCGGGCCTCTCACTGTCGCGGCCTCTCTTGTTGCGGAGCACAGGCTCCAGACACGCCGGCTCAGTAGTTGTGGCTCACGGGCCCAGTTGCTCCGCGGCATGTGGGATCCTCCCAGATCAGGGCTCGAACCTGTGTCCCCTGCATTAGCAGGCAGATTCTCAACCACTGCACCACCAGGGAAGCCCCACAATTTGCTTTAAAAACGGAATGCTTTCATTATGTTTAAGTAGAGAATCGCATGCGGAAACATGGTCCAAAAGGTTTTTTTGGTTAACTTATTGGGAGCCCAAACGTCAAAGTGATGAACATAACCAAGCTGATGCAAATGATTTTCAACGCTTGATTTGGATATTTTGAGTATGTCGGCTATCTCCCGCGTGGTATAACATTGATTGTTCTCCATCAATGTCTCGATTTGATCACTGTCAAGTTCATCTGGTCTACCCGACTGTGGAACATCATCCAGCAAGAAATCTCCAGCACAAAACCTCGCAAACCATTTTTGACACGTTCGATCAGTCACAGCACCTTCTCCATACGCTGCACAAAACTTTTTTTGCGTTTCAGTTGCATTTTTACCTTTCTTGGAATAATAAAGCATAATATGCCAAAAATGTTGTTTTCCTTCCATCTTCAATATTAAAATGGCTACCCAAAAATTCACCAATTTTGATGTTTTTTTTAATGCATGTCGCTGATATGACAGCTGTCACAATACAATGTAACAAAATTGTTTCGAATGAATTTAAAGACAGCTAAGCACTACTAGAGCCATCTTACGGGAAAAAAACGAACGAAACTTTTGGCCAACTCAATAGTAGAAGATGCGGCTGTGAAGATGGCAGGGGTCAGATTATGCAGGGTTTAGTAGGCTGCATTAAGAATGCTAGATTTGGGAATTCCCTGGTGAGCAGTGGTTAGGACTCTGTGCCTTCACTGTCAAGGGTCCGGGGAACAAAGACCCAACAAGCTGCTCAGCCAAAAAAAAAAAAAAAAAAAAGGTAGATTTTATCTTAAGATAAGTGCATCCAACTAATGATTTTAGGAGGCCAATTTATACTGTCCATTGTGTCAGGGGAGAAGATGGAAGTATATAAAGGAAGAAGCAGACAAATCTCCTGAGCAAAGTTTTGGAGAGACGGGCATGGCCTTAGTCGGGCTAGAGATGGAGAAACATGGGCTTATTTGAGACATTTGGAAACAGAATTTGAGCTCACGGCATCTATCAAATGAATTTCTATGTTAAAAAAAAAAATAGAGCAAAATCTCAAGAAAATTTCCAAGCACTATTTTTGAAATCTTAAGTTTACCATTTTTTTGGTGTGGGCTAATTTTCTTGTGAGTCATTAAAGGTATGGCAAGGACAGCTAAAAGAAATGAGACTAAGGAGAAAAGGTAAATTAAAAAAGCAAAGAATAGGATGGAAAAAGAGATTACTCACTTAATTTCAAGTATTAGGAAGCCAGTCCTAAAACAGAGAAGTGGAATGTCAGTGAATGATACCTTATTGTAGCCCAGTCTCATTAAGTTTTCTAAAAGGATGGGCTCAGAGGAGACCTATTTCTTCTCTTGGTTTCACATCTGCCTCTTTGATGAAATAGGGAAACATTCAAGCCCTTTACCACATAGTGGTATAGAAATGCTGCTGTCCCCAAAATACATTTCATAACACGAACGTACGCATCTGAAATCACTTTAAAATACAATTTTTTTTACAGTGAAATAGGTCAGGCAGAGAAAGACAGATAGTATATGATATCACTTATATGTGGAATCTAAAAAACCTGAACTCATAGAAACAGACTAGAATGGTGATGACCAGGGGCTGAAGGGGGGTTGGGGGAAAGGAGGTGTTGGTCAAAGGATACAAAATACCAGTTACAGGATGAATAGGTTCTGGGGATCTAAGGTACAGCATGGTGATTATAGTTAATAATACTCTACTATATACTTGACAGTTGCTAATAAAGTAGATTGCAAATGTTCTCACCACAAAAAAGAAATGATCATTAATGTGATGTGATGCAGGTGTTAGCTAATTCCATGGAGGTAATCATTTTGCAATAAGCATTTCAAATCAACACTTGTACATCTTAAACTTATACCATGTTATATGCCAATTATATTTCAATAAAGCTGGAAAAAATAAAACACATTTATTTCATTGACTCATCCAACCAGGATCTCTACCAGTGGCAGTGCCAAAGGATAGTATAAGGAGGCTTTAGTCACCCCCGTCATCTCCTACGCTGACCCCATCAAATTCCCCCAAAATATACAATATAAAGAATAAGATGCGTGCTCTACAAATGAAGTCCCAGACCTATCCGCTAACCATAATGAGTTAGTTTTCTAGGGCTGCTGTGATAAGTTCCCACAAACTGAGTGCCTTAAAACAACAGAAATTTATTCTCTCACAGTTCTGGAAGCCAGAAGTCTAAAGTCAAGATGTTGGTAATGGTGGATTCCTCCTGGAGTCTCTGGGGGAGAGTCTGTTCCATGCATCTCACCTAGCTGGTGGCTGCTGGCAATTCTTAGTGTTTCTTGGTTTGTAGATGCATCCCTCCAGTCTCTGCCTCCATCTTCACACGGCCTTCCCTTCTGTATCTCTCTGTTCTCCTTTTTTTGTTCCTTATAAGGCCATTCATCACTGGATTTAGGGTGCACCTTAAATTCAGAATGATTTCATCTTGAGATCCTTAATTTAATTATTAGACATCTGCAGAGACCCTACTTCCATGTAAGGTCACATTCACAGATGTGTGGGCTAGGACTGGGGCATATATTTTTGGAACCAGAATTCAACCCACTACCCCCACCTGTCAATCTGATTGCTGCCTCTGAATCTCTCCTAGAGAAATTCTGGAGAAGCCTCTGAGGGTGCCCTAGTTCTCACCTACAGTTCACCACAAACAATAAAAATAATTACCAACTAATGAGTATTTACCAGTGACAAGCACTGTATATGTATATCTATATATGAAGAGCATTTATATTTTAAATTAATCACTGTCATTAAAGTCATACTTGTACATAAATTTTAAAAAGCAAATAGTATGGGCTTCCCTGGTGGCAGAGTGGTTAAGAATCCGCCTGCCAATGCAGGGGACACGGGTTTGAGCCCTGGTCCTGGAAGATCCCACATGGCTCGGAGCAACTAAGCCTGTGCACCACAACTACCGAGCCTGTACTCTAGAGCCCGCGAGCCACAGCTACTGAGCCCGTGTGCCACAACTACTGAAGCCCACGCGCCTAGAGCCCATGCTCTGCAACAAGAGAAGCCACCACAATAAGAAGCCCACGCACCGCAACAAAGAGTAGCCCCCTACTCACCGCAACTAGACAGAGCCTGCGAACAGCAGCGAAGACCCAACGCAGCCAATAAATAAATAAATTTATTTTTTTAAAGAAAAGCAAATAGTACTACAAGACGTCTAATGAAGAACAGAATCCCGTTTCACCCTTCTCTAGTGCCATCCTGTTCCCCAGAGGAAACTACCTCAGTTCATTTAAACTTCTTCTAATATTTACATCCAAAATTATAAATAAAATCCTTATGCTACTATTTCTTGATTTCTCTATTTCAGACAGCATTTTACTAACTTCCTATTACGGACAATGAGAATTCAGCCTCACTTCCTTCATTTCTTTCCCCCATGCTCTCAGTAAGGTATATGACAATTTTGTTTACTACTGAGCCAAAGAGGCCTATGATCACGATGGGGTTTTCTGTGCAAATTTTGCTTTTCCTGGAGTTATTAATTGCCTTGTTTTAGTTTTCAGTGTATTTACAACTGTTATTTCCAATTGTTACTTACAATTGTAAGTACTTACAATTGTAAATTGTTATTTACAATTGTTACTCTCAAAATCATTGTAAAATCTCTCTTAATATTATTTTTGTCATGGTCAAATGTATCAGATGATCTATCAATTCCATTTTTCGGGGCTGAGGGGACTTTTTCCCAGAGCTGTCTATTGTCCTGCTCCAATTAAGGCCTTATGCACAGTTGTCCTGGCACTTCCCTTCTGCATCTATTGGGAATTCCTTCTGTTTCTCTTCGATATTGGAGTCCTCATTTCCTGACCTTACGTCTTCCTTTATCCTGGTTTACTTGCCCATTTCATAAAGCACATTATCCAGTAACTTCTTGAGATAGAAATCACAGGAAATAAAACTTTTTAGACCTTTTATGTCTGAAAATGTCTTGACTGACACTTACTTTGATACAGAACACTTCACTGGAGAAGTATTAGAGAAGAGCATTTCAGGTAACTGATGGCAATATTGAGGAGTAAATATTCAGAGTCACTTTTCCCAGTATAGAATATCTAAAAATGCTGCTACTGAAAAATCTGAATACACTACAACACAAAGCATATTTTTAAAAGCTAGACTGAGATAAAAATAGTAAGAGGACCAGAAAGAACTAGAAAACAAATCCAAAGGATAAGCTAATGTTCACACTGCTGGTTGGAACATCCCAGGGAGCCAGCAGACATAGCCTGAGGGCTGAGCAGGTGGGAGTCAGACTGTACCCCACACCAAGGCAGGCTGAAGAAGGCATCTCGATGAATGAACCAGGCCACACACCACACTAATGTTACTCGTGAATCTGTTAGTAGGGAATACAGTGAATAAATTTGTTGTGAGCTCTTTTGGGGGTAAGCTTCCTTTAGACACCACTCCAGAAGCCATGCATCAGAGAGGCAGATGTAGGAGGAGATTGATTCAAGATGGCAGAGTAGAAGGACGTGTGCTTACTCCCTCTCGCGAAAGCACCGGAATCACAACTAACTGCTGAACAAACATCAACAAGAAGACACTGGAACTCACCAAAAAAGATGCCTCACATCCAAAGACAAAGGAGAAGCTGCAATGAGACCGTATGAGGGGCGCAATCACAATAAAATCAAATCCCGTAACTGCTGGGTGGGTGACTCACAAACTGGAGAACACTTACACCACAGAAGTCCACCTACTGGAGTGAAGGTTCTGAGCCCCCCATAAAGCTTCCCAACCTGGGGTTCTGGCAACGGGCGGAGGAACCTCGAGAGAATGAGACTTTGAAGGCTAGCAGGATTTGATTGCAGGACTTCAACAGGACTGGGGGAAACAGAGACTCTACTCTTGGAGGGCACACACAAAGTAGTGGGCACATCAGGACCCAGGGGGAAGGAGCAGTGACCTCATAGGAGACTGAACCAGACCTACCCGCTAGTGTTGGAGGGTCTCCTGCAGAGGTGCGGGGAGGCTGTGGCTCACCGTGGGGACAAGGACACTGGCAGCAGAAGTTCTGGGAAGTACTCCTTGGCATGAGCCCTCCTGGAGCCCACCATTAGCCCCACCAAAGAGCCTGTGGCCTCCAGTGCTGGGTCACCTCAGGCCAAATAATCAACAGGGAGGGAACTCAGCCCCACCCATCAGCAGACAAGCAGAGCAAAGTTTTACTGAGCTCTACCCACCAGAGCAACACCCAGCTCTACCAACCACCAGTCCTTCCCATAAGGAAGTTTGCACAAGCCCCTTAGATAGCCTCATCCACCAAAGGGCAGACAGCAGAAGCAAGAAGAACTACAATCCTGCAGCCTGTGGAATGAAAACCACATTCACAGAAAGACAGACAAAATGAAAAAGCAGAGGACTATGTACCAGATGAAGGAACAAGATAAAACCCAGAAAAACAACTAAATCAAGTGGAGACAGGCGACCTTCCAGAAGAAGAATTCAGACTAGTGAGAGTGAAGATGATCCAGGACCTCGGGAAAAGAATGGAGGCAAAGACTGAGAAGATGCAAGAAATGTTTAACAAAGACCTAGAAGAAATAAAGAACAAACAAATAGAGATGAACAATACAATAACTGAAATGAAAACTACACTAGAAGGAATCAACAGCATGTTAACTGAGGCAGAAGAACAGATAAGTGACCTGGAAGACAGAATGGTGGAATTCACTGTCGCAGAACAGAATAAAGAAAATAGAATGAAAAGAAATGAAGACAGCCTAAGAGACCTCTGGGACAACATTAAATGCACCAACATTAGCATTATAGGGGTCCCAGAAGTAGAAAAGAGAGAGAAAGGACCCGAAAAAATATTCGAAGAGATTATAGTCAAAAAGTTCCCTAACATGGGAAAGGAAATAGCCACCCAAGTCCAGGAAGCGCAGAGAGTCCCAGGCAGCATAAACCCAAGGAGAAACACGCTGAGACACATAGTAATCAAATTGACAAAAATTAAGGACAAAGAAAAATTATTAAAAGCAACAAGGGAAAAATGACAAATAACATACAAGGAAACTCCCATGAGGTTAACAGTTGATTTCTCAGCAGAAACTCTACAAGCCAGAAGGAAGTGGCACGATATATTTAAAGTGATGAAAGGGAAAATCCTATAACCAAGATTACTCTACCCAGCAAGGATCTCGTTCAGATTTGACAGAGAAATCCAAAGCTTTACAGACAAGCAAAAGCTAAGAGAATTCAGCACCACCAAACCAGCTCTACAACAAATGCTAAAGGAACTTCTCTAAGTGGGAAACACAAGAGAAGAAAAGTTTTGTCTACAAAAACAAATCCAAAATAATTAAGAAAATGGTCATAGGAACATACATATCGATAATTACCTTAAGTGTGAATGGATTAAATGCTACAACCAAAAGACACAGTCTCACTGAACGGATACAAAAACAAGATCCATATATATGCTGTCTACAAGAGATCCACTTTAGACCCAGGGACACATACAGACTGAAAGTGAGGGGATAGAAGAAGATATTACATGCAAAAGGAAATCAGAAGAAAGCTAGAGTAGCAATACTCACATCAGATAAAATAGACTTTAAAATAAAGAATGTTACAAGAGACAAAGAAGGACACTACATGATGATCAAGGGATCAATCCAAGAAGAAGATATAACAATTATAAATATATATGCACCCAACATAGGAGCACCTAAATACATAAGGCAACTGCTAACAGCTATAAAAGAGGAAATCAACAGTAACACAATAATAGTGGGGGACTTTAACACCTCACACCAACGGACAGATCATCCAGACAGAAAATTAATAAGGAAACACAAGCTTTCAATGACACAATAGACCAGATAGATTTCTTTGATAGTTACAGGACATTCCATCCAAAAACAGCAGATTACACTTTCTTCTCAAGAGCACATGGAACATTCTCCAGAATAGATCACATCCTGGGTCACAAATCAAGCCTCAGTAAATTTAAGAAAATTGAAATCATATCAAGCATCTTTTCTGACCACAACACTATGAGGTAGGAAATAAATTACAGGGAAAACAACATAAAAAACACAAACACATGGAAGCTAAACAATATGTTACTAAATAACCAAGAGATCACTGAAGAACTCAAAGAGGAAATCAAAAAATACCTAGAGACAAATGACAACAAAAACACGATGATCCAAAACCTATGGGATGCAGCAAAAGCAGTTCTAAGAGGGAAGTTTATAGCAATACAATCCTACCTCAAGAAACAAGAAAAATCTCAAATAAACAACCTAACCTTACACCTGAAGCAACTAGAGAAAGAAAGAACAAACAAAACCTGAAGTTAGTAGAAGGAAAGAAATCATAAAGATCAGAGCAGAAATAAATGAAATAGAAACAAAAGAAAACAGTAGCAAAGATCAATAAAACTAAAAGCTGGTTCTTTGAGAAGATAAACAAAATTGATGAACTTTTAGCCAGACTCATCAAGAAAAAGAGGGAGAGGACTCAAATCAATAAAATTAGAAATGAAAAAGGAGAAGTTACAATGGACATCACAGAAATACAAAGCATCCTAAGAGACTACTACAAGCAACTGTATGCCAATAAAATGAACAACCTGGAAGAAATGGACAAATTCTTAGAAAGATACAACCTTCCAAGACTGAACCAGGAAGAAATAGAAAATATGAACAGACCAATCACAAGAAACGATATTGAAACTGTGATTAAAAATATTCCAACAAAAAAAGCCAAGGACTAGATGGCTTCACAGGTGAATTCTATCAAATATTTAGAAGAGACCTAACACCCATCCTTCTCAAACTCCTCCAGAAAACTGCAGAGGGAGGAACACTCCCAAACTAATTCTACGAGGCCACCATCACCCTGACACCAAAACCAGGCAAAGATTCTACAAAAATAGAAAATTACAGACCAATGTCACTGATGAACATAGATGCAAAAATCCTCAACAAAATACTAGCAAACAGAATCCAACAACACATTAAAAGGATCATACACCATGATCAAGTGGGATTTATCCCAGGTATGCAAGGATTCTTCAACATACGCAAATCAATCAGTGTGATACACCATATTAACAAACTGAAGAATAAAAACCATATGGTCATCTCAGTAGATGCAGAAAAAGCTTCTGACAAAATTCAACACCGATTTATGATAAAAACTCTCCAGAGAGTGGGCACAGAGGGAACCTATCTCAACATAATAAAGGCCATATACGACAAACCCACAGCCAACATCATTCTCAATGGTGAAAAACTGAAAGCATTTCCACTAATATCAGGAACAAGACAAGGATGTCCACTCTCACCACTATTATTCAACATAGTTTTGGAAGTCCTAGCCATGGCAATCAGAGAAGAAAAATAAATAAAAGGAATACAAATTGGAAAAGAAGAAGTAAAACTGTCACTGTTTGCAGATGACGTGATACTATACATAGATAATCCTAAAGATGCCACCAGGAAACTACTAGAGCTAATCAATGAATTTGGTAAAGTAGCAGGACACAAAATCAATGCACAGAAATCTCTTGCGATCCTATACACTAACAACGAAAGATCAGAAAGAGAAATTAGGGAAGCAATCCCATTCACCATTGCAACAAAAAGAATAAAATACCTAGGAATAAACCTACCTAAGTAGGTAAAATACCTGTACTCAGAAAACTATAAGACACTGATGAAAGAAATCAAAGATGACACAAACAGATGGAGAGATATACCATGTTCTTGGACTGCAAGAATCAATACTGTCAAAATGACTATACTATCCAAAGCAATCTGCAGATTCAAGGCAATCCCTATCAAATTACCAATGGCATTTTTTTATAGAACTAGAACAAAAAAATCTTAATATTTGTATGGAGACATTAAGACCCCGAATAGCCAAAGCAATCTTCAGGGGAAAAAACAGAGCTGGAGGAATCAAACTCCCTGACTTCAGACTATGCTACAAAGCTACAGTAATCAAGACAATATGGTACTGGCACAAAAACAGAAATACAGATCAATGGAACAGGACAGAAAGCCCAGAGATAAACCCACACACATAGATGGTCAACTAATCTATGACAAAGGAGGCAAGAATATACAATGGAGAAAAGACAGCCTCTTCAATAAGTGGTGCTGGGAAAACTGGACAGCTACATGTAAAAGAATGAAATTAGAACACTTCCTAACACCATACACAAAAATAAACTCAAAATGGATTAAAGACCTAAATGTAAGACCGGACACTACATAACTCTTAGAGAAAAACATAGGAAGAACACTCTTTGACATAAATCACAGCAAGATCTTTTTTGATCCACCTCCTCGAGTAATGGAAATAAAAACAAAAATAAACAAATGGGACCTGATGAAACTTAAAAGCTTTTGCACAGCAAAGGAAACTATAAACAAGATGAAAAGACTACCCTCAGAATGGGAGAAAATATTTGCAAACAAAGCAACTGACAAAGGATTAATCGCCAAAATATACAAGCATCTCATGCAGCTCAATATCAAAAAAACAAACAACCCAATCCAAAAATGGGCAGAAGACCTAAACAGACATTTCTCCAAAGAAGACATACAGATGGCCAAGAGGAACATGAAAAGCTGCTCAACATCACTAATCATTAGAGAAATGCAAGTCAAAATTACAATGAGGTATCACCTCACACTGGTTAGAATGGGCATCATCAGAAAATCTACAAACAACAAATGCTGGAGAGGGTGTGGAGAAAAAGGAACCCTCTTGCACTGTTGGTGGGAATGTAAATTGATACAGCCACTATGGAGAAAGGTATGGAGGTTCCTTAAAAAACTACAAATAGAACTACCATATGACCCAGCAATCCCACTACTGGGCATATACCCTGAGAAAACCATAATTCAAAAAGAGTCATGTACCACAATGTTCACTGCAGTTCTATTTACAACAGCCAGGTCATGGAAGCAACCTAAACGCCCATCGACAGACAAATGGGTAAAGAAGATGTGGCACATGTATACAATGGAATATCACTCAGCCATAAAAAGGAACGAAATTGGGTCATTTGTAGAGACGTGCATGGACCTAGAGACTGTCATACAGAGTGAAGTAAGTCAGAAAGAGAAAAACAAATATCGTATATTAATACATACACGTGGAACCTAGAAAAATGGTACAGATGAACCGGTTTGCAAGGCAGAAATAGAGACACAGATGTAGAGAACAAACACATGGACACCAAGCGGGGGGAAAGTGGTGGAGGGGGAGCAGGTGGTGGTGAGATGAATTGGGATTGACATATATGCACTAATATGTATAAAATAGATAACTAATAAGAACCTGATGTATAAAAAACAATAACATTCAAAAAATAAAAAGAGAGGCAGATCTAACACTGGTTAATAGTGAGAGCTCTGGAGAAAATGGCCGGAGTACAATCTTGAGGCCAGATTTTCTCAGTGTAACTCTGGGCAAGTTCTTAAACCTCCTTGGGTCTCAGGGTCCTTGTCTGGAGACGTGTAGCTCACAAAGTTGGTGTAAAGATAAAATTATTTAATACAGGTAAGTGCCTTCACCAATGCCTCACATGTAGCAAGCTCCCAACAAATAGTAGCTGCATTAGATTACACACACTAGCTCCTGTAGCAAATGCCAAGCAGACTAGCCTCTTTGCACTTCACCTTTAAATGTCCACATCACACACATTTAGCTCCAATATTTAGATATCCAAACAGTGGTCCCGACTTCTGGTAAAAACACTGGCAAATTATTTCTTTAAAATCCTGGAACTCTACGTATAAATAGTATACGGCCTGGCAGCTACTTCTTTGTAGAAATGTAATTCCACATGTTGATTTCAAGGCCTAGTTCATTCCAACTTGGCCTAGTCCCTCCTTCCTGGCCTCTGTTCTCATCTCCTGCCATTGGCCCATCACTGCCAGAGACACTGCCCCAGGAGGGCTTCTAGCCCACCCAAAACTCAGTCAACATTCCCTCATCCTGCTGCTGCTATTTTTTACCAGCTTAGCTTTTTTAATACTCTCAGACTTTCTGATTTGCCAAGCCCGTATAACTTCTACTTACAGTCAACAAACAGCTGTTTTTATAGTCACCACACCCTCTCGAATGCTAGAAAACAACCAAATTCCATGAAAGTAAATTTTTACTTTAAAATTGTTTTTAAATGGGAAAAAAAGCTCCCTCTTTCACTTAAGTTGTGTCTTATGGGATGGGTCATACAACTTAAACTTAGTGATATAACTTCGGATGGGTCATCCTAGCACCATAAATATATTCTGTAGTCTATCCACTAATCACTCACTGATGTTATAGGCTGGATAGGAACACTCCAAAATGAAAAATGGTGTTAGGGATCTGGGACATCTTTTTTCTTCTTCAAAAGCTTCCTTTAGTCTTAAACCAGATTTTAAATACATGGAAATTAAGTTAAAATTACTAAGGACTTTCCGCTTTTGATTCATATAATTTTCAAACAATCATTATTCATGAATATCACCTTATGAATCCTCAGAATCAACTGGTTTTTAAAAAGTTAGTTCAAGCAAACATCTTGGTCACAACGTTATTTTTTACAGCTGTGAGCAAGGAACCCATAGCAAGTTCCTGCTACCTCTCACATTATATTTTAGAAGAATTCTTTCCTGTAATAACTCAGACTTGAAATTTAAATTTTTTTGTCATGCAAAAACCAAAGTTCAATGTAATGAATGAGGGATCACATTACTGATTGGGAACACAGCACAAATGCATCAGGAGAATTGTGTTTTAATAACATGTGGCTCAAAACAGCCAAAGTCCAACCTCCATAAAATATTGCTCTGCCTTGATTTTCTTGAACAAAGAAGCTTCAGTTGGAAAACACTCACTGTGGGCACTGTGCTAGGTTAAGAACATCTGGACTCAGCAATGATCGGACAGAAGCAGATGGTGACTTCATGAGAGGAGAGCTGTAGCTCTCCCACTGCTGAGAGCCACTCATCCCACGTTTCTTCCCCCTTATTTTCCTAATAACAATAACCAATTAGGAAAACAAGAAAATTGTTTAGATGTATCCATATAATTAGCTTCCAACGATATTTTATAGTTCTAGAACTCACCAAAGAAAGCGTACATTTATATCACAGGATGCCATAGTAATAAAACGCTGAATGTCAATCAAAGTAGCAAGAGACAAATCATTTTTATATCAGAAACGTTTCATTGGATTTTGAACACAGACTAGTGCTTAATTTGCTGTCTCTCACCACCCTCACCCCTGCCCCTTAAATAAAAGAGAAATAGCTACAACATGGTTTAATGTATGTATGTATATGAACCCTGGCGTTGGACTGCTGGGTGAGCAGTTCACTGACTGCTTGTACTCTTGGGCAAACAAGTTATTTATCTTCTTTGTACCTCACTTTCTTCCTCTGTGAAATGGGATAATGCCTTATAGAGTTGATGTATTAATTGAATTTTCATATATGTAAGCACTTAAAATAATGCCAGCACATAGTAGGCACCCAAAAACGTTAGAGATTTTTATTTTATTCTAATCTTGCACCCGACCTACCTTCAGGCCGATCGTTTCTAGATTACAAAATTACTATTCTTTTCAGCACCCCAGAATGATAGGAAATCATGTATTGCCTTTGGCACCCATGGAAAGGACATGGTATTGGGTTCAGGGGACTGTTCCTGGCCAGGTGACGGTTGGGTACCCTTGAGCAAGGCTTTACTCTCTCAGCCTCCCATGGCCATGCAAACTCAACGAGACGCCATACATCTATGCATCGAGGCTGCTACATGGAACGCACACAATAAGTGCTTCTTGATTATTGGAAAAAATGCGTATCTGTAAGATCCTCTGGGAAATTACTCGTAACAAGCCCTTCTTTTCAAAGTGTTTCCACAAGTGGCAGCACTCCACAAAGCTCTTAAGAGAAATCAGGTAAAGAAACAATGCCCGTAAGTTCTGAAAGCTTGGCTAAACCAATTTTGAAGACTAAATTCTAATTTTAGGCCAGTTTGGCCCCTAAATGTGTCTCTCTGGTTTCTGCTTCCTGTGAGCCTGGGATTCCTACCTTCAGGAGTCTCATGCATCATGTAAATGAGTGAAGTAAGATGAATTGGGAGTATTAGCAACGGTGGAAAACTGGCTTGTATCGGCATCATGAACAAAAGATTCTAATTCAAACATTTTGTCCAAAGGGTAAGCTGGGACGAAGTGAGGGAGGGGCATGGACATATATACACTACCAAATGTAAAATATTTAGCTAGTGGGGAGCAGCTGCATAGCACAGGGAGATCAGCTCGGTGCTTTGTGACCACCTAGAGGGGTGGGATAGGGAGGGTGGGAGGGAGACGCAAGAGGGAGGGGATATGGGGATATATGTATACGTATAGCTGATTCACTCTGTGATACAGCAGAAACTAACACAGCATTGTAAAGCAATTGTACTCCAATAAAGGGAAAAAAAAAAGAAATAAACACCTAAAAAAAAACCCCAAAAACATTTTGTCCAAAACTCACCTGTTGGCTAAAGGCAAACCTTAGGCAAGCAGACAGCTCTTGTTTTTGTTTTTTTAATTGACAATATGAAATTTGCATTAACTGATACTTAGTCTTATTTGCAGTTTTATACAGTTCTTTGCTAAACTTCTCGTACTAAATTCCTAGATGTTTACTCAGAATTGGGCTTTCTCCTCTTCCATTGTCTAACAAGGATGCTACCACCATGCAGGTCTTGCAGCTGTCAGCCGGAAGACATTATTAAGGGATGTGGCTAGCTGCTCCTGGGAGCTCATTAAAGCCGTATCCGGCAGGGTAGCTGGACTCATCCAACAGGAATTTGTAGAGAGCCTACTCTGAGCATAACCACACATCATGCAGGCATCTAAGCGGGTTTTCCTATTTCCTGATTTTACTCAAAGGATTTAGATTTAGGAAGTCATGTCATCAGTTTTCTGTCTTATTCCTTTAGATAAACCGGCACCTTCCATTTACCAGGAGCAAAACTTCTTGTTATAAATATAAGTAAAATCACAGCAAATCTGCTTCTCATCTTGCCATTTCTGAGCTTGCTTGAAAGTTGTTCTGAGCTCCGCTTAAGTCACCTCAGCCAGTATATATGAAGCACCAGATACTCTGTTCAACCACACACTGAGGGTTACAAGGCTTTTTGCCCTTCTGGAGTTTGTGGTCTAAAATGACCACCTGTGACTCTAGTAGCTACAAAATGGATAAACAGAACTGTAATTGCCCTACAAAAACAGATAAAATACAAAAGGTGATTTTTTAGAACGGTAAAGCTTATAAATTGGTTTTCACAGCAGAGCTGCTGGGATGCAATGTAAAATAGAGTGATTAAAAAGTTTCGGTGAGCAAAGGGCAAAGGCCTTGAAATTAGAGTGATTTTTCCTGGAGTCAGTGTCGGTTTAGCGGAGGTAAAATGCAATGAACTGAAGAGTGAATGGGGTGTGGGGGGAGGATAAGAAAAGAGCTGGTGAAAGAGAAGGAAATGGAGTAAATAACTCCTCCAGAGCCTGAAGCAGTCAGGGAAGGGACGTGGTCCTTGGCACAGGCAGAAGGGACAGGGAAAAAGGAGACTAAGGAGGGTTTGAGAACAGATAGTTTTGCAGGTTGGAGGCCAGAAAGTAGGGCTGCGAGGTTGCACGACTCCAGAAGACATGGTTCAGAAGACTGTGGGAGCCTTGCGCCCTGGAGTTGTGAGACTGGGTGTTCCCATCTCCCTCCATTCATGCCATCTTTGCTCTGAATTAAGAAGCAAGAACACCTATTTTCAATAGAGAGAGCACAGGGATATCATGATGGGTTTTGACTGGTTGGGACAAGAAAATAAAGAAATAAATATGTACAATCTATCAAAAGAGCTGATGTCAGAAATGGAAATGGAAGTTGAACCTAGGGACAAGTCAAATGGCGGCCAAGGGACACTGAAAGCTTGGAGGCTAGCTGGACCACACACTGGGCCCTTCACTCGCATCAACTCACTCAATAGCATCAACAGTCCAGCAAGAAGAGATTCTTCTTCCTTCATGGATGAGAAAACTGAAGTCCACAGCAGTGATGTACCACACACAAGCTGGGGGATGGCCAAGATTCCGGAGATAATGAACCTTCCCCTACAAGTGCTGCCTGAGACACGGAAGAATAGTACATACGATCCCTGCTCCCAGCTCTCACACACTATTGGGAACAAAAGCACATGATAACTGGGACTTCCCTGGTGGTCCAGTGGTTAAGACTTCATCTTCCAATGCAGGGGGTGCCGGTTCAATCCCTGGTCAGGGAGCTAAGGTCCCACGTGACTCATTGGCAAAAAAACAAAACGTAAAACAGAAGCAGTATTGTAACAAATTCAATAAAGACTTAAAAAGTCCACGTCAAAGAAAAAAAATCTTTAAAAAAAAGCATATGAATAAGTACAAAGCAATGAGGTTAATGCAAAACTGGTGTATGAGGGAAGCACAGTGAGAGTACAGGCTTGTCAGTTCTCTCAGGTGGCTCTATATTTATGGTTGGCACGGAGGGAAAGTGGGAATAAAGTCTCATGACTTTATTTATTTTATTTACAAATATGTATCCGACATTTAACACTTAGAATCGGCAATTTCTTAAGTTTATATGTAGTTGGTTATTATGAGCCTTATTTGCAGATTGTAAAAGTAGAGAGACACACATTTAAAGTTGAGCGCGTTAAGATCCTAAAACCTTTATATTCTGTGTAAGGAACGAGGGAAATAAAAATATGTGTAATAAGTAATGTTGGCATAAAGAGACACTGGAAGGACAAGGGACTTCTCTGGTGGTGCAGTGGTTAAGAATCCACCTGCCAATGCAGGGGACGCAGGTTTGATCCCTGGTCCGGGAAGATCCCACATGCCGCGGAGCAACTAAGCCCGTGTGCCGCAGCTGCTGAGCCTGAGCTCTAGAGCCCGTGAGCCACAACTACTGAGCCCGTGAGCCACAATTACTGAAGCCCACGTGCCTAGAGCCCGTGCTCGGCAACAAAGAGAAGCCACGGCAGTGAGAAGCACGCGCACCGCAATGTAGAGTAGCTCCCGCTCGCCACAACTAGAGAAAGCCAGCACACAGCAACAAAGACCCAAAGCAGCCAAAAAATAAATTAAATAAATTTGTTTTTTTTTTTTAATTTAGAAAAGAAGAAAACGCTAGGAAAAGAAAAAAAATCCAACTAACCACGATTCTGAGCAATTGAGCAGCACGGGGTTGTGACATTGACTACAGAGAAGGAAACACACTTCTCGTCTCTGCTGTGGAGGAAAGTTTGCGTTAATGCTGTTTATTGTTACTGTCTATTAGACTCTAACAGACTCTCACCTGGGGACGAGCTGTAGAAGGCTTAACGGTGGTTACAGAATGGAACGTAAATGTTCTCAGCCATGGAAATCTGAGTACAGCTTGATGAAAAGTCTGGAGGTGGAAGCAGAGGTGGGGAGTCTAGGAGACGTAGGAGCTCAAATACCCTCCTCTCACAAAATGGAAAGCCAAGAGATGCTGTCTGTGTTTGGGAGAACTAAAAACAAAAGTTTAAGGAAATTAAAGCTGCAAAAGTGAGTAAGATAAAAATAGGGATGTAACTATTGTGTGTGCGGGGGTGGTATTAAGTAAAATGAATATCTGTCATTGCAAGAGTCAGTAAGTAATGTCATAAAATAGTAGATCCAGTTGGAGGGCAGCAGCAGCAGAGTTAAAGCTGGGAAGCTAAAAGTGGTTGCCTTGCAAAGTGGGACTGAGGCTGGGGAATAAAGAGCAAGGAACCATTGCTTCTTTTTGTCAATCCTCCTGTACTATTTGCCTTTTTTCTTTTTTAACTCTGACAAAACCAAACCAAACATAACAATCATACAAGGTTATGGTGAAGGTCAGGGATAATCTATTACTAATACCCAGAAATGTAATCGGTGAGCCATCTTGTACTGTTATTAGTAGGATTTCCTCCTGGTGTTAGTACTGGACCTCCAACCTCCCGCACCCTAGATTTTTTTCCTTTCTTGGGGATCCTGAATGGCTCCCACCCCCAGCTGCCCTGTCTATTGTTTCAGCAGCACTCCAGCTGCGAGAATGGTCCCTCACTACTCACCTCTACTCCGGATGCCACCTTCGCTGCCGGGGTTGGATGTCCCATCCTGTGGTTATAGCTGTTGTCATTTTCTCCCTCAATTGCTGCCAAAACACATCAAGCTGCATCTTGCTGTTATACATCAACTGATATAAATTTATTTTATCGGTTCAAATGCATGCACTTAAAAGCTTAATTTTAGCACACAATCATATAAATACTCAATTTAAAATATAGCTCATAATACACAACACCCTGTAGCAGTTTCTGCCGTTTCTGAGCTTTACACCATAGGAATGCTTTAACAATAAGCTCTATGTACAAATAGAGCAATATATGCTCATTACAGAACATCTGAAAGAACAGACATAATTGCTTCGTTCCTCTTGATCAGCTTGGGATACAAGCAGAAATCCCATGTTGTTAAAAATGAGATGACTCTGAGTCTCCACACTGCTTCTCCAGAGGTCATTCTTTGAGTCCTTTGGCCTGAAATACCTCCCAACCCCCCAGGAATGC
>NW_006799533.1:1637270-1658966 GCF_000442215.2 Lipotes vexillifer
CCCGGGAATGCCTACGTCTCCTCTTCCTGAGGTGTCACTCCAGCTAGAATTCTGGAAGTCATCCTAAACTCCTCTTTCCTCTTCATCCTTCAGATCTACTCGAAACTAGGTCCGTGGATAAATTAAGCACTTCACCCGGGTCACATAGCTTTCGGTGGGTGGGCCTTGGAGCCAAAATGTAGTGTTTAGGAGGTTTGTGCTAAAGCATGCTGCCCTTATGCTTCTGGGTGGCACAGGCGGTGGCTCCATGGAGGATCTGCATAGAATCAAGTCTCCCCCGGTTCCCATTCCCTCCCCAAGAACCATCTCTTGGCATCACTGCTGTCACATAGCTACTAAGTGTCAAAAGCAGGATTCACTTCTTTAGTGAATTTTTAGGTCAAACTGTTATCTTTTTTGTTTTTTCAAAAATTTATTAATGAAATTTTCCAGTATTCAGAAAAGTTGGAAGAATAGTACAGGAACACTTACCTATCCACCACCAGACTTCAACAACTGTTAACACTTGCCAAACTTGTTTCACTCATCTATCGATCTATCTGTTGAATATATCATTTCCAAGAGTTCCTTCCCATTTTCTGACTCTTCCTTTTTGTAGCATCATGTTCTTGTTTCACAGATGTAATATCACTTAACCTCTCTCTAGTGATAAGTAACTCATTTTGTAGGATTTTTATTTGGCTCTTCTTATATTCCCTGAATTATGTTTCTTCTGGGGTCGCTTGCTTCTTCTCTGTTTACCTTTCTTTGTCATACTGTAGGTTTTTCTCAAATGTTTGGTGACTCCAGTTGTCAGGCTATGCTCAAGAATGAGATAGGAGAAAGGCTGACTCGGACTCTTAGCACGTATGTGGAACTTGCTGATTGGCAGCCTTCAATTTAGGGTGAACAGTCAGAGATCTGATCGTTGTGCTGAGGCCTCTCAAATGCCGGAATGTAGATGACTTTGTGCCACAGTACCAACAGCTGCAGCTGCCCAAGCTTTCTCAGAAAGACCCTTCACTCTCTTTATAAAAGTCCCCTCTGGTCATTGGTTGGTTGGTTTTGGTTTTCTCTGTGATTGAGCATCTAGTTGCTGGGGGTTCCTGGAACCAGAGTTGAGGAACAGGGATGGAGGATGACCATTTTGTATAGAGATCTTCACTATCTTCCATCTTCTAGTCATTCCAATAACTTTTCCGAGTCCCCAACCTCAGCAAGGTTCTAGCACAGAGGGAGGCTCCCCTGTCTTCTGCAAGACCCTCCAAGCACATCCTGGGCTATAGCTTCTCCCACTCAGTGTTCTTCCATGTGCTTAGTCTTCCAGAAATCCATTGAAATTGCTTAGTCTCTTGTTCTCTCTTACTCAAGTCCCCACCTTGAACCTTCAGTAGCAAGGATAGGGATGATTATGCCCATTTTACACTTGAAAAACAGAGGCTCATGTGATTAAGTGACTTGCCTAAGATCACACAGCTAGAACGGGAAGGGCCAGGATTAAACTTATATGCTTTTGACTATGCCAAATACTTCTTTTTTTCCAAACCATGACTCAGCTGGCATGACCTGGAGAAACAAGCCCTTACATAATACGACGCATTTACAATATGCTGTCATCTGTGTATAAAAATGACTCAGAAACTGCCCAGAATAAACTGTGCAATACCATTTTACAAGTTACATATCTAGAATCAAGTGAGAACTCAACAAAGTTGTAAAACAGCAGTTTTATATTTTGTGGGTCAGGTTGGAGTGGAACAGAGCTTGAGGAGAGAACACTGGCAGGAAGGGCTAGTCATCATTTGGGCAATTGTGGCAAGGGCGTGGCACACTGAGGGCTCTCGGCTCTATGAAATAAATCCACTTTAGAAGTCACATCTGGAGAGCAACTGACCCAACGAGGTGGGGCAGACTCCCGGCAGGGGGGTGAGTAGAAGACTTGCTAGGAAGACGGGGTACCCCACCCACATGGAAGCCACTCTCTCATATACATGCAGTATTTGTTAACTACTGTGTACAGACACTGCAAAAGGCTCTAGAGATACCTTCATCTTCAGCCGGTATTATCCCCAAAAGATAAGGATTTCTTCATTCTTGGATACTTCTAGAAATTAAAAACCCCACAGTATCTCGCAGGAACACACCTCATTCTTAATGGTTTACGATTTAAAGTGTTACATAGAATTGTTCTGGTTCAACCACAAATATAGTTTGAGGGCTTTTGACTAGCCAGTCATTTAGTCAACAAATCTTCATTGAGCGCCTACTTGATGGCAGCCATGGGCTAGGACCTAGGGACATGCTCCTGAGGAACAGGAGATTATTTCTAAGGAAGTTAACCACTTAACCACCAAAGGCAATGCCGAAGCACCCGCTTTTCTTTTTCTCAGAGACAGAGGCCAAATTCGCTTAACTTTTAAATGTAGAGATTGACCCACAGAAAACCGGGCTAGGCAGATGGTGAACATATTATATGCTGGTATTAATTCACTGTGATATTAATTTAAATGCATGATATACAGGGGAAGAACATAATTTAACAGAAGATCTTTCTGTTCATACTGTTTTTCTCTAATTTTCACCTTCCCATTGCTGTTTTTGTCTCAGTCTGATAAAAACAATTTTTTTGGAAATTCACTGTGAGGTCTGGAACAAGCAAGCATACCTTCTGTCAAAGGTTGGCACACAAGCCTGTGAACTTGGAACGAGAACAGAGCTTTCTAGTAGGACAAATAAAGAAAAGGGCGATTAAAAAATCTGATTTCCTCTTCTTTCCATCAGTTGTCAAAAACTTTTGAATAATCAATTCCTCCAGTTCCTGAAAGGTAGATAGCTATTATTAAAGCATTTCCAAAAGGAAATACATTTTAGTTTTCAATAATAGTGGAACAAATGAAGTGGTAATGCAACAAATATCAAAGAAAAATTTTAAAGTACAGTATTTGCATTTTTTTATTTGTGATTTTTTTTCCCCATCTAATTCCACTCTCTCCAGTGGTCCCTGAAACCTCGCCAGCAGGCTGACATCCTGATAAACTCTAGAAGGAAGGGTGGGCGTGGCAGCTAAGAGAGGTCATGGTGAACAAAAAGAAAGTGCAGCTACTCAAGTGTATGCAGATAAGGTGTCAAGTTCAAGGTCTGAAAGGAAGTATACCAGATTGCAGAGTGCCCACATGATACCTGATGACAGACTTCCAATGATGGAACCTGACCTCTAGGTTCTTTTGCGTAGCCCTCACTTCCAAATAAAGCAAGCTGCAAGACCAGTTCTCACATCAGGCAGCAGAAAGCTTCCTTCCTTTGCGAAAAGCTAGTAAAGGCATCTCTCTGTGCCCTCTCACTGCAAAAAGGGCCAGCTTTCTCAGGAAGTTTCTGCTGTTGGAAGAAGACTCAAAAAGGCTGTGAGGGCAGAGTGCAAACAGTAGGGCAGTTAGAACTAAAATATGAGTCCATGTCCATGCAACCCGGCAGGAGTTCATTTCCTTCCCAAGCCTCGAATCCTCTATCTGTAAAATGTGGTAGGCAGATTGAATCAGAAAACATTAAGTGATCCTAAATTTCTAAAAGACTTCTTTTCTCAGGACTTCCCTGGTGGTCCAGTGGCTAAGATTCTACCCTCCCAATGCAGGGGGCCCAGGTTCCAGCCCTGGCCAGGGAACTAGATCCCACATGCCACAACTAAGAGTTCGCATGCCACAACTAAAGTTCCTGCATGTGGCAACGAAGACCCGGCGCAGCCAATAAATAAATACTTTAAAAAGACTTCTTTTCTCTATTTCCCTCTTTCTTCCAATTACAAAAGCTTAAGCTGTAAAATCATAATCCAGCCTACCTGTTTTCCGTATACTTGAGATTAATTCACATACTTTCTAAATAACATGATATTATGATACTTCCGGCCCCAGGCTGGAAGCCCTGCCTCCACTTAAGGTATTGTTTTAAACCAAAGTTTACAGTGTCTGTTGATGGCCAAGACGCTCCTCTCCACCCTTCCTCCACTCCACCCCGAGGCCCCTGGGACTCAGTAGAGGCTGGAGATCCTACTCATCCCTCGTCTTCTCTTGCCCAGCCTGGGGGAAGGAAAGAGGGCAGAGGAGAGGTGGGCAGCCTTTAGCACCCCGCAGGGTTCTCGTCCCCTTGGGCAGTGGGCACAGGAGCCCTCTTACGAACCCTGGGCTGTTTCCTGGGGGCTCTCCAGACCCCTCTCTAGGACCAAGCCCCCCATCACACTGGGAGTGTGGATTCCAGCAAAGGAGCTGGGAAAAAAGTGAGACTCTCCACAGACTGCCTATGGGGGGGACCCCAACTTAAGGCCAAGGACTGGGTGTGTTGGATGCTTATGACACACCAGCCCAAGTCCCTTTGCTGAGAAGACTCCTTGGACTATTTCCCAAGAAACCGCCACATACATCCCTTTACAAGGCACCCCTCTCCTGTGTACTCCCCATCTGTGTTCTGTTTGACCAGCAAAGGAATAGTAAACGTCCTCTATTAAAAAAAAAAAAAAAAAATACACACACCAGTTTCAGAATGACACTCCTGGGGTCTTGGCTGCCAGCTTGGTCCAGGAGCACATAGTCAGAATCCTGATGCCAGGCAGCATCCTGACAAGCATCCACTGCCCGGGTTCCAGTTGATGCTCTCCTAGGAGACAACACCTTCCTTTCCAAAATGTTTACTTTTTGCTCAGAACAATGATGGATAGGTCTTCATTTGACTCACTACCTGAACAATCAGCTTCTTATATTCTTTCTCCAAAGCAGAACTAACTCACATAAAGTTTGTGTCGAGTCCCCAGCACTCTTTCTTGCGTAAAAAACAGTAAGATATCACCCAACTCTGGCCTGAAAGTTCTTCTGGAATATCTTGTGGTATCACCAATTCTAGGTAACCTAGGAATAGCCATAATTGACTGAATCAGTCAAATACAAAACCTCTTCAATACTGCCCATGCAGGAGTCAAATTCTGAAGGACTTAAAACAATAAATTACAGTTCAGGGCTGTATCGGCAGGGTACTTTGTTCCAGCCCTTCTTCCTGCCGAAAACTCCCAGGTTGTTTCAAGTTGGAACCTGCCAACTTGCAGCTTGTCATTTTTCATATTCACATGAGAGACCAAGCCCTATTTCACTCTTGTTTAAATTTTTATTATCAGAGTTAGCAGTAATAAGCCAATAGAAACAGGATAACGAAGGGAAAAGCTCCGGATAAATAACTTCTTCCGTATGGATTAAAACACATGCGGACACCGATGTCAGTTACCACCGCCCCACATCCTGTCCTGCTGTACAAATAGTTACACAAAACAGTCCAGAGAACACTGTGAGCAGCTGATACCCTGAGCTGGGCAAAGGACCCCAGTTGCGTGAAGTCTCAGGCTGAGCTCGGTCTAGATGACCAGCTTCTCCACACTCAGCGTACTCGTGGTTTCATCCTCTTCGTTTGACCCAAAATATCCCGGGAGGTCCAGCATCCCCTGCTCCGCCTCAGTGAGGCCGAAGGATGTGTTGTCGTAGTAGGCGAACTCCGGGTGGGCGGGGAAGCTCTGGCACTTGTCTTTCCGACACTGAGAAGGGCTCAGAGGACTGACCCTCTGGTAGCTATCTCTGGGGGCCGGGGAGGAAGGCCGCTTCCTTGAGACAATCCTGTGACTGGGGGACGGTCCCCTCCGAGCCCGGTGAGGCTCCGTTCTCTCACCTCCCGCCACGAACCCTGCCTGGCTATCGCCCAGGTCTGGTTTCCTCGTGGGCTGCCCCAGGGTGTGGGGTTTAGGGAAAGGGCTTAACGGGCCACTGCTTCCACCTGCCCCTGGACAGTGGTCCCGTTTCTCCGGAACCAGGGCAGCGCCTCGACTCGGGGGCCGGACTCGCTCTCCCGCCTGGTCCCACGTCCGGCTCCTGGAGCTGTAGGCGGGGGCTTGCCGGGGGGTCAGGGTGGACAGGCTCCGCTCCCGGAACGGTCGGGCCTGCCTGGCCTCGTGGAAACTTGCCGTCCTCCGGAAATGGGACCCCCGCGGGTGGCTCCTCATCTGCGACTTGCGGAGGAGGCTCTGGCTGGGGCTGACGGCGCAGCTGGCCGGCGGGAGCGGGTGGTCCAGCCGGGAGGGGGGCCCGTCCCCAGCGCCGGCCGCAGGCGGCTGCTCCAGGAACGGGGATTTGAGGCGGAACTTGCCGGCCGCGGCTTCTTCGGGGCTCTCGGAGCCTCCCGGGGGCGCGGCGACGGCGGCGTCGATGGCGGTGTCCGTCAGGGGGCTCTGGGACACGTGGTACACCTTGGTGGTCTCCGTCAGGCCTTTCTTCTTCATCTCCTTCAACTGCTGCTGGGCCAGGCGGTAGCTGAACAGGGGCGGGATGATCTTCTGGGCGTTGGACTGGAAGCTCTCGCTGCCCGAGGTCTCGTCATCAGGGGGCGCCGGCACGCTCCGCCGGTAGGTCAGAGGGATGCCCTGGCCCGCGGGGCTCCCCGCCGGCCCGTCGCCCGCATCTGAGAAGCTGCCACGGGGCTCGCTCAGCTCGCAGATGTTCTCCTCGTCCGAGTTCTTCCGGCAGCCGGGCGCGTGCAGGGAGTTGTGGCGGACTGGGGTGCTGCACTTGGGGGCGCGGCCCAGCTTCCGCCACAGCGTGATGAGCACGGTGGCCACGATGATGAACAAGCACAGGGATATCCCGGTGACCGTCACGATGTTGTTGGACTTCACGGGAGCCTGGGGCTGGAAAGGAGACGGACTGGATGGCTGGAAAGCTACAAAAAAAAAAAAAAAAAAAAAAGGAAGAACGAATGCATTCTCTAGTATCGTTTTTCTCTGCCTGGGTCTAAGGTCTCTGAGTGGCTTGCTCTAATTATGTAGCAATTAAAGAAGGAAGGAAAATAAACAAGGACTGGGATTTCTGGTCTTACATATATTTCTGCAGGCAGGCTTTTAAGCCAAACTGCAAAACAGAGACTGGTAGAAGGGAGGTGAGCAGATGAGCCACAATCAAGGTGGCTCACTGGCTCTTGCTGACACCTGTCCCCAGTTTTCTACAAAGAAGCCTCATGAGGAACGTTTCAAGGTAAAAATCAAGGTTTTTCACTTAAGGTAAACATGGGATATCTATAATTAAATGTACCTTTGAGATGCACCTCGGAAAATTTCTGCCAAGTGTAACACTTGGAATGCAAAACAGTTTAGGCAGGTTGTAGCTAAATTTGCACATCTCAAGAGAAATTAATAGGTGAAAATAAGTCTTCTGGCAATATACTACAGCTCACTTTTCCCTCCCAATGTCCAGGAACTGCCTTTCCTCAGTGTTGACGCCTCTGCTTTCTCACTCTTGTTTTCTCAGCTGTTCACTCCCCTTCCTACCTTCTATGTGGCAATGATTTTTCTTCTTCCCTGCTCTCTCAAACTGGTGTGTCTCACAGTCATCAAAATGTTTCACCAATGGGCTCCCCTGGTGGCGCAGTGGTTGAGTCCGCCTGCCGATGCAGGGCACATGGGTTCATGCCCCGGTCCGGGAAGATCCCACATGCCACGGAGCGGCTGGGCCCGTGAGCCGTGGCCGCTGAGCCTGCGCGTCCGGAGCCTGTGCTCCACGACGGGAGAGGCCACAACAGTGAGAGGCCCGCGTACCGCAAAAAAAATAATAAAATAAAAATAAATGTTTCACGAAGACTCAGACGCCACCTGGGGCCTCAGCCTGTAGCACCCGGGAACCCGAGACCACCCAATGCCACCAGGCCTCACCTCTCTTTCCTCCTTGGTCACTGTTCGCCATTCAAGCCCTTCCAGTCACATGTCCTCTATCTCTTCCTCCCATAGTCTTATCCTCACCAGTTCTGTGCCGCATCTCCATCCTCCCACTGCTCCCCTTTCCCCTTTCCACCGCACCCTATAGGACACCTATAACCAAACTCCTCATGACGCAGAAACTTTCCACAAAACACTGTGTATCTCCTTGCCTGACCTGAGGACAGGCCATCCCTCAGGGCACAGCCTCCCCAGCTCACTCTTGGGTGAAGCTTCATCAGAAGCAGCGCCAGAAGCAGGGCGTGCTCCTCAGCCTCCTCGTTCCTGGCTGCCATCTCAGCCAACTTTTTACCTCCGTGTGGAAGTTCTAATCTTCTGACGCCCACGTCATCCACCCAGACCACCCTCTACCCTCTACCCCTCAACTCTGTCATCTCCCCACCTCTGGGCAGCCATCAGTTACTAGCACCTGGGTCCAGTCTTCCTCACCATCCCACAGCTGGGACCATTCATTGTCCTTCCAAGCTGCCATACCTTCCCATTGTCTGCAGCTGCTCCTGTTCTGAAACCTTAAAGCTTCACAGCCCACTTTCCGGCTGTATCCTCCCCTCTCACTCACTCATTATTCATATAATGGTTACTCAACCTCGCTGCAACATCTGATTCTCCAACCCCTCCATTTTCTCTCCATCCGCCAGCCACCTTCTGCCCTCACTTCTCTCCCTACACCCAGGATCCATCACTTAAGTCCTTCTACTGCCAATCATCTCAACTCTCTGACCTCTAACACTGAGCTGTATCCCTTCGCCTGCTCAGAAGCACAAGTCTGTTCCGAGAAAAATCCAGACACGTGGATTATCAGCTGCTGCACCCAGGCCCCTGAGCCCTGGTGGAGAGAATAATGCACCCGTGCAGGCCAGAACCTTTGTGTACTGATGGCGCCCAAACTTGACTGCCCGCAAATCCTTCCGCGGGTTCCTAAGCAACTCTCTCTTCCATCCCCTACAACAGTGCTTCAAAGTTTTACCGCTAATCCTCTTCCTCAGCCGTCTGCTAGATCACAAAAGTTAGAAGCTATCAAGCAAGTACACCCCCAGGTTCTTCTGCCATCCTATCCTCCCCCATAAACTCAGCAGCAGCCGCGTCTCCATTTCCCTCTTTCTCTAGGGAACTAGTGGGAGAAGTGCCTCCCCATAAAGACGAGTCCACCAGGTGCTCTCTAGGCCACCCTTCTCCAGGGGGATCATCCCTCTGTACCTATTATCTCCAGCTTCTCCTCCGTGCATCTCCACAGAAACACGTTCAAGCTCTTCGCACTTCACAAAGATCTTTCTAGAACCCTCTCACTACTGCCACTGCCATATCTCGCTCCTTGTCTTCCCAGCGGAACGTACAGAAAGAAGGGTCCACATGTGCTGACTCCTCATCACCTCTGGCTCCTGCAACCTGCCCCCAGGCTTCCAGTGAAGCAGCCCCTATCGAGGTCATTAACCATCTAATAGCCAAATGCAAAGGAGTTCCGTCCTGCTATTCCTTGAGCTTTGCCGCATCGGCTACTGTCCGACCCTTCCTGTGATTGTTTCTCTTCTTGGTTTCAACAGTTCTCTAATTCGGAGAGAAGAACATGGACTTTGGAGCCAGGAGAGCTAGATCCCATCCTGGTTCCACTAGCTCTGCTCTCTCCATCGACGTCCCACCGACACTCCCACCTCCACACGCCCAGGACTCATCATCTTCCCCCGGAAGCTGCGCCTCCTCTGATACATCTGATCTCACGGGAATGGTGCTGCTGTCCTGCACCTGCCAGCGCTAAAATCCTAGGTCCCACCCGCGACACGCCCCTCTCCACACTCGCCACATCCAGAGTTGCTGAATCCTTCCCTCCTCTGCATCCCCACTGCCAGTGCTCCCTTTTCCCCCTGGGTCACTGAAGACCTCTTAACAGGCCTCACTGCTGCCACTCCTGGCCCTTCTGATTTGTATTCCACGCTACAGGCAAGAGATCCCTCCACAACACAGGTCCAGTCTTCAAGGGCCCTCGGGATCTGGCCCCTGCCTACCTGTTCAGTCTCATTTTGTGCCTTTTTATTTTTTTCTTTTGGCCACGCTGTGTGGCTTGTGGGATCTTAGTTCCCCGACCAGGGATTGAACCCGGGCCCTCGGCAGTGAGAGTGCAGAGTCCTAACCACTGGACCGCCAGGGAAGTTCCCTGTCCAGCCTCATTTCCCTCACTCCCTCCTGACACTCTATCCTGCAGCCACATCAAACTCTTGCCAGGTTCCCTGGGTTTCATAATATGCCATCGTCTTCCAAGCTTTCATCCATTGCTCCATTTGCTAAAATTCCCTTTCTCACCTAGTTCACCAGGTGATGCCTATTCAGCTCTCAATCTTCAGCTCAAATATCACCTCCTCCAGGAACAGAGGTGTTCCCAGCATGGATTGTCACAAGCTTCTGTAGCAGGCTGTGGATACCCTTCTACTGCACTGTATGCTACGCCTGCTTTGGTGTCTGCTGAGCTACCGTATCATAAGCCCCTTCCAGAGACATGGCTTATCTATATACTCCCAACCCCAGTCAATAACTGGCATAGAGTTGGTACTCAATTAATGTTATATTCATTAATAGATTCATTATTAAAAAGGTAATCGCAAAATGACCAACACCCCATCAGATGGAACGTGGGCACGATGGCAATTGGATCCTCCCATCTTCGCGGTGAACAAGATTAGACCAAATTAACGTAGAACTTCACTCAGACCTTGGCGTAAAAACATCCTTTCAAAGCCAAGCAAAACTCCAGACTCTCAACCAAGCGAAAATAGTTGAATGATGAAAGACTTGTTCCCTGACTGATCATGTCTTCGTCTGCAGTGGCTGCTCCGTCAGTGGGTCGCAGCGTTGCAAATGTACACGTGGACCTCTTAGCTGTTACACTTGACTCTGGCTGGAACCCTTCAAAGCCGCAGCTGGAGAAAAGCCCCAAAGCTGCTGACCTCACCCATCTCTGCCTCATCTTGTCTTCCCTCTTTTCCGTGAAGTGAAGGAGACTTCCTGATGCTAAGCAGCCTGCAAACAGATCTTTACATTTCCAAGGAGTGGAAAACAGGCTGAACTGGAAAAAGAGAACGGTTGGAAGAAATGATCATTTTTATCCACACAAGCATTTATTTTTTCTGAGGACCACTTATAGTAGAAGTAGGGGTGCCTGTAGCACTTACCCTCTCTGCTAATTTGTAATGTACAAATTTCCAGTTCCCACCCAGGATTAAAGAGATTAAGATGCCAGAACATGAAATAATACCACACAGCCTCAAAAACTGACTGCTAATTCCAGGATGGTTGTAGAAAGCTAGACTGGCCTGTATGTAGAGGCAAAGTATTCAAGATAGGTAGCTTAGTACGAGGTCAGATCTAGTCCCCTGCTTTCTAGCTTTATGGTCTTGGGCAGGTGACTTACCCTCTCTCTCTGCTGCAAAGTCCTCACCTGTATGTGTAGATAATCATGTACTGACTTCATACGTGCAAGGCACTTAGAAAAGATGCCGGGCAGCAGCAAGCTCTCAAGATCTGAGCCCAGCGTAAGAATCCTTGCCTTGTAGAGTTATTGTGAGCTTTGAGTGAGATAATGTAATAAATGGTTGATACCGTAGTCCCTTCTAAAAGTGCAATAGAAGCCAGGGGCAGTTGATTTTTAATTCATTTGAGTATTACAGAACTCTAGATGAAATATCTTTTTTTTTTTTTTTTTTTTTTTTTTTTTTACTGGCAGTACTTTCGGTGCATGGCATTCTCTTTCTTTGTTTTCATTTCTAAGTCTTTCGGCAGGCGGACTCTCAACCACTGCGCCACCAGGGAAGCCCTAGATGAAATGTCTTAATACAACACGCCAGCCCAGAACGGAGAGGAGGAAGTTACACACAAGGAGGGAGCTGTGGAGAGTAAGGGGACTTGTAAAGAAAAGGGCAGACAGAGAAGAGAGCCTTAGAAGACAGTGTGAGATACAACTGGAGAAAGAACAGATTCAGGGTGGGGCTCAGGGCTGATGAAAGAAGACAATAGGCTGGGGGCTGGGAGAAAAGCCTGGGTCTGAGGTTGTAAAAGGAAAATCAGAGAGAGAGAATGTCCTCAGGATGCTGGAATAAAGGGAACAAGGTCTACAGCACTGGCTGGAAAGAGGAGACAGCAAGAATTTTGTAAGGTCACAGGTGGGGATGCTGGTCAAGGTGTTGCCAGGTGCCACTGGTCTTGGCTACAAGGTGCTCTGAGACCAAACACAGAAAAACACTTCTCCAGATCCCAAAGGGACAAGGAACCAGGGATGGTCTTCGACGTGGAATTGGAGAGTGGAAGGAGTCGGGACTGGACAGAAGGACTTCACCTAAGGGTCAGGACCACAGCAAAGGCTGGTCAACTAAATGGTGAGCTGGCTGTGTCTCAGAAGGGGCGATGGTGTGTGGGAACAGCAAGCATTCTTTTTTTTACTGTAACCTGTGGCAAATGAATGGGATTCAGCTCCGTAAGCTGCAGCAAACCCAACTGAGTGACCTGAGCACCACACCATAGACCACCCACATCAAATACTCACTGAGCACCTACGAGTGGGGGTCATTTCAAGATGCTCAGAGGATGAAGGCGGGGCCAGCCCGCAGGTGAGGGCACGATGAACTTCCCCACCTTGTCCTCCTGGGCGGGGTGGGGGTGTGTGGAGAATAAACACAGAGCCCTTCAGGGGATAAGATAGGGTGCCTTGCCCCATCTTGGACAAATAATGTCCATTTTGGTTCCCTGGGGCTTCTCGGAGATGAGGAGGTGAAAAACTCTTTTTTTAATGTTTCCCCACAATTTCTAGGGGGGAGAAGTAAAGGAGAGAGAAACAAAAACAACAAATATCGGGAAGAAATCATCATCCCTCCCATGTTTTGTATTTTTAAACGTGATCTCGTACGTCTGAATCTTTCATTTACACCCATGTCCTTGTCATTTCCCCATCTTCGACGGTGTTAAGTCCCCTGTCATCTCCCTGGCAAGACACCCCCAGTCGCAGACACACTGAAGGGCACAGAGTCTGTACAGCCAGAAGCAGCAGCGACAGAGTGTCGGGTCCACTCCTGAACTCAGACTGGCGACTGTCAGGCAGGGCTGGGTTCGACAGTCCCTCTGGGAAGAGGCTTACGAAGGAGGACGGATACCTACCCGCACAGTCCTCCAGGGAACACGGGGAGCTCTCAGAGGACATTCCAGGGCAGCCAGGTCGGGAGGGGGAGGAGGGCAGGCACAGGCGGCGACGCTCTCTGACACCGTCCCCACACGTGGCACTACACTGGCTCCACGGCTGCCACAGTCCCCAAGTTTCTGCAAGGACATCGGCCAGGCTTTTAATGCTTAGCTCACTTGAGAATCAGAATTTAACTGCACCCAAATGAAGGAGCAAAACTCAAATCTCAGGCTTTGAAAAGTCAGTAAAGAAGCACATTCCCACAGAAGTGGAAAGCTGGAATGTTGCTGCTCCCCCTACAACAAAGGAAAGCTCTATAATCTACAAAATATCAACCTTTCTAGAACTCTTCAGAGAGCTAAGGTCACAGGACAACCAAATGGCCTGAATTCGAAGGAAAGCCAGACTCCTCCAAGGAAAGCCAGGATGCAAACACTGCTTCCTGGGGCAGATGCCAGGCCTCATACAAGCTGGTGAGAAATCATCTAAAAATATAATGAACCGCCAGAAGCCCGGTGTGGGCTAGCATGAGAATACAGAACCCCTGGGAGCCGCACTACCCAACTGGGAATTTGTACCCACTTGCAGGCTCTTCACGGATCTCACCAGATCTTCACAAGGAGGACCGAGGGCAGGCACAGGACCAGGGAGAGCCTCCCTCGTGGTGGAGGCCAAGGAGGGGAGAGGAGAAGCTTTGTGGAAAAGACACAAACTTCACCCAGACCCTCCCTCCCATCTGCTCCATCAACAAAAGCCCAACCACTGAGGACAGGGAAGAAAACCCCGTCACTCCAAGAGCAGCAGCTGAAACCTAGTGCTGCCAAGGAATGGAAAAAGAAGAAAATCTTTCACCCCTAGAGAGGAGGAGGAAAGACCCTGGGCCCACACTTATAGACAGCTTCTACCACCGGCAAGGGGCAGGGTCATTACAAAGCTCCATCCTTGAGACTCAGAGGCAGAGCACTTGCCTAAGACTCAGGCTGAACCAGAACAAGAAGACGTTCTTCCACTCCCATCACCTAACACCCACCCTGCTCCAGGCTAGCAATTACCAAGTATCAAATAACAAGAGTCTACTGCTGGGGGAGAGGCAAGAGTGACAAGGAAAAGCCTTTCTGATGTGCAGGCTCAAGCCTAAAGTTGAGGGTGCAACACAAGTATGGAGAAAACCCTCTGGCAACCCAATTCCTACCCTAAACACAAAGCAACATTAGAAAATTTTGAACTCGATCGTGCACTGAGGATAGCCATAGCAACAGCAAAAACTCAAACACAGCTCAATTCCTTATTATATTGACCCAATCTCCACACTAAAGTCCTAGCATAAATAGGGTATGCCAATTTCCAGGCATAAATGCTATTTATCAGTGTCTACAGTTCTAAGAAGATGTCCAACTTTCAACCAAAAATTATGAGACATACAAAGAAACAAGAAAAAAACAGTAAAATATCCAAGTAATTAAGATAACCAGACTCAGATGTGACCCAGATATTGGAATTATCAGAGAGAGATATTAACTATGATTAATATGTTACAGTTTTCGTGGAAAATGTGAATAAGATGCATGAACAGATGGAAATTTTCATCAGAGAACTGTAAACTACAAAGAGTTCATCGGAATGCTAGAAATTAACAGCATGGCCACAGAGATGAAGAATGCTTTCTAGAGGCTCATCAACAGACTCAACATAGCTGAGGAAAGAAACAGTGAAACAATACATATCGACAGAAATCACTCAAATGGGACAATATCAAATAGTCTGTCATACATATGACTAGAATCCCAGAAGAAAAAGAGACTAATGTCCAAGAATTCTCCAAAATTAATGAAAGACGGCAAACGACATCCAAGATGCTCAGAAAACATGAGGCAGTATAAACACAGAAAAGCAAACAAACAAAAAAGTTCAACACACTACACTCAAACTGCCAAAAACTAAAAAAAAATAGAAAACTTTGAAGGCTGTGGTGGGAGAGAGAGGGCAAGGTGGAATTACATCACATACAGAAGAATAAAAATCTGAATCATAGCACACTTCTCATCATGCAAGCCAGAGATAATGGAGTGACGTCTCTAGAGTAAAAGTGACATCTCTAGAAAAAAATCACCAACCCCAAATTCCATATCCAGCAAAAGTATCTTTCAAAAATGAAGGAAAAATGAAGACTTTTTCAGATGAATGAAAATTAATAGAATTAATTAATTCTACCAACAGACCTTCACTATAAAAAATGTTCAAAGAAAATTCTTCAAGCAGAAGGAATGTGATACCAGGCAAACCTGCATCAATATAAAGGAATGACGTGTGCTAGAATTAGCATTTATAGAGGTAAAGATAAAATTTACTTCTTATTTTTAAATGCTCTAAAATATAATTGATGATCTAAAGCAAAACAGTAGCAATGGGGCTTCCCTGGTGGCACAGTGGTTGGGGGTCCGCCTGCCAATGCAGGGGACGTGGGTTCGTGCCCCGGTCCGGGAGGATCCCGCATGCCGTGGAGCGCCTGGGCCCGTGAGCCATGGCCGCTGGGCCTGCGCGTCCGGAGCCTGTGCTCCGCAGTGGGGGAGGCCACAGCAAAAAAAAAAAAAAAAAAAAAAAAAAACAGTTGCAATGTATTATGTGTTTGTACCATATATAAAGTAAAATGTTTAACAATCATTCAAAGAATGGGAGAAACGAATTGGAATTGTACTGTTATAAGGTCTTTACACTATACATGAAGCAAGACATTATCTGAAGGTAGACTGAGAGTAATTAAAAATGTACACTGTAAGCTCTAGGACAACAACTAATAAATATTTTAAGGTATAAATAATAAACCAATAGTGTGGTTAAAGTAATTCATAAAAAATAGTCAACTAATCCAAAGGAAGGCAGATGAAAAGAGGAAAAAGAAACAAAGAACAGATGGAAAAAATATACAACTACCAAGATGGTAGATCTTAATCTAACCATACAATGATTACACTAAATATAAATAATCTAAACACCAATTAGAAGACAGAGTTTGTGAGACTGGATAAAAAAGCATGACCCCACTATATGCTGTTTAGAAGAAACTCACTTTAAATATAAATACATAAATAGGTAAAAGGAAAAAGGTGGGAGAAGTTATACCTTGTAAACATTAATCAAAAGAAAACTAGAGTGGCTTTATTAATATCAGACAAAGCAGACTGCAGAACAAGGAGTATTACCAGAGATAAAGAGGGATGTTACATAATGACCAAAGGGTCAATTCAGCCAGCAGCCTTAACAACCATAAATAGGGATGCTTCAAAATACATACTACAGAACATTCCCAGAACAGTCATTATTGATTGACAAATGCAAACATCTCTTCCAAGCACATAAGTAATCACTGCCAGAGAGAATAATTGAATAATTCCCTACAAATAATTATCCTAAGTCCCTTCCCTGTGAGCACCCATCCAATCCCAGACCTACCAGGTCATGCCCACACTAGGCACAAGATATCCTCTGCATAAAAGTCTCTCTTCATCGTTATGGACAAAAACTCACAATGCAATCAAGGGTATACAAAGCACTACAAAAACATACGGAAAACATGCAGGGCTGTTACATTCTCAGGTGAGCCAAGTGGTGCAATCTTTGGAATGAGTCATGGCATATGACTTCTTTAGAGCAACTAAAAGTCTCAGATTGTCACAAGAGTGGGAGCATTACAAACCAGTGTCCTGGACCAACATCAGCTGAGGTGTGGTAATTATGTTCCACTCAGAGGTCCAGCTGAACACAATGTTGGTTCTGTGCCTCCCAGATCACTCTGTGGCTCCTCAAATGGCAGAACAACAAGGCAGCTTTGTCCTCAAGCTTCAGAGCTGTTCAGACACTGAGCTCCCAGTGCTTGCAAAGCTTTGGGTATCTCATATGAAGTCTCTCTGAGCTAAAGTATTGTGATTTATTTTTTGAAAAATCTACTGGCAATTCCACTACTGTGAAATCTAAATTGAAAAGTCAATACATAGTTTATCCTTCTCTTGTGCTCATATTTAAGACCACAAAAGGCAGAATCACAAAAGCTGAGAACCCTTTTTTTATTCTTTCTTAACTCTTCTCTTACTTTACGTAGACATTATTTAAATACATAAAGTCATTTGTCAAACTAAAAACAAAAATTCCATTAGTGGGCACCAGGAAAAAAAAAAAAATCAAAGTTTTGATAAAAGCATGAATCTTAATGTCAAAAATCTCACTTTGAAACGTGTTTTTTTCCTTTGAAAGTAAAATTATGGCTGGCAGGATTACCAACAATTTAAAAAATAAACATTTAAACTAAGTTTTAGGTTCTTTTACTGCTAAACCAAATTAATCAAACCGAAAACAAGGGAAATCACTCAAATAAAGCAATGAACAGACTTAATCAGCCAAAATTTTTAAAATGTCTTAAATATCTCTATTTGTTCCCTGAAGATTTCTGTTAATAAGACTGAGGAAAATACTTGGCAAAACAGGAACTCATTGGCTAGCTATAGTTCACATGTTACAAATGAAGAATAAAATGACCACTATTCTAAACAGTAGTCTTACTTCATGAATGAAAGGCTGTTTTGTTTTGTCCTGTTTAGATGTCCATACATGCACTACCACTGCATAACAAACCTGTTTGACCAGGATAAATGCCTTTCAGGCCACTCTAGAGGATATTAATTCTGAATGAGCAAAATGTGTCTGGAATAAGAAAAGGGAAATTTGTTTCCACTCCCAAGAATATTTGAAGGAATACAGAGTATGAAATATTCACATCTGCAAGATATTTCACTCAAGAGACTAAAGTAACTAAACAAAACATCCTTAGAAGAAAATTCTATTTGAAAAAAAAAAAGTTATTAAAAAATATACAAAAAAAAGAAAGAAAATTCTATAGACATGAGTGAGTAGCCAAAAGCAGCAGTGGGAACAAAGGCACCTGGATAAGCAGTTCAGGTTTTCTGTGCCCCGCACAGGCTCATTCATATTAGACCAATGATGCTCAGGTCTGGGCCAGCGGGCTCCATGTCTTTCAGGAGGGGTGGGAAGCACAAGATGAACCAATGAGATGAGGAGGAAAATACTGGAACTTTTTTGATCTAAAAGTTTCATACTGTTTAATATCTAGATTGATAGATGATTATATGGGAGCCAGCATGGAATAGTGGGAATAGCAAATGCTCAAGCCAGTCTAACCACCAGTAGTGGGTAAGCCACCAACCTTGGAAAAATTACTTAACCTTTCTGTGCCTCATTTCTTCACCTCTAAAATTGACAATACAATAAGCCTAACTCATAGGGTTATTATAAGGATTAAATGGGTTAATATTCATAAAGCACTTAGAGCAGTTCTTGGTGCAAAGTAATCACTATATAAATGCTATTATGTCAGAAAGTCACATACAGTATGTCAGCTATTCTAAAAAAAAAAAAAAAAAAAAAAAATCCCAAAGAAAGAGCAGGAGTTACACCAGGTGGAAGGGTTCACCGGTTCATTCACTTTCAGAGAACTGTGGAGTATTAAACCATCTAAGGGCCTGCTTATATTAAATTAAATTCTCTAGTTTTAGGTGAATTAAGTGGACAAATGGCTTATAAAGATTCTGGCAGGGCTTCCCTGGTGGCGCAGTGGTTGAGAGTCCACCTGCCGATGCAGGGGACACGGGTTTGTGCCCCGGTCCGGGAAGATCCCACATGCCGCGGAGCAGCTGGGCCTGTGAGCCATGGCTGCTGAGCCTGCGCGTCTGACGGGAGAGCCCACAGCAGTGAGACGCCCGCGTACCGCAAAAAAAAAAAAGATTCTGGCAAAGAATTAAAGATGATACAATAATTAAGCACCTGCAAATAAGAAGCAAATGACAGGATGACAGTACTCCTCTTGGTAAAAAGCTCTTGTTCAGTCACATTGTGAAGGAAGAACAAGACCATCTAATCAGAGAAACAAGAAGATGGCCAACAAATTTAAATTATCAAGAAAACTATGTGTTAAATATATATAATTTTTACTTGTCAAAAAAACTAAGTAAAAAAAATTATGTGACTATGAATTTATACCCTCTATCATTAATTCTCAACTTTGCCCTAAATACATATTTTGCATTGAGATGCAGGGTCCATTATCCCTTATCTGACAACCTTGGGGCAGATGAGTTCAGAATTTAGAATTTCTCAATTTAGACTTTTGCATGTTATTACAGCGCCTGTGCCAGATATTACTAATACTCCCCTAGCAGCATCCCATAATCACACACATTAACGCTTCTGCAGAGAAACACATAAACATTCATACTAAGTAGGATAAATGAAGGTCACAAATAATCATGTTGGACATCTTTTTGCTGTAAATCAGTATTTACGGTTTTAAGGTCCTGAGACATATTTGGAAAAAGAGACAAACATATCAAACCCTTTATTCCCCTTCCAAAAGGAACTAATGAGAAATTCACTGTGAGTCGGTGGGTCACACCTCATGGTAGGTTCAATGGGATTCCTGAATGATGCCATATGGCAAAAAAAAACAAACAAACAGTCTTTACTGGTCAGAGCTGTCAATTTAAATGGAAAATGAAAAGAACTCGATTTAGTTATAAACTTTTATACTAAAAACACAAAGGCACTGAGTTTCCCACCACTGGCATCAATTTCACTGATTAACCAAACAGGGTCCCTGTTGGGTGGCCACACAGAGAATCTGGGGTCTCCAGGAATGTTTAGCCCCTCGAGGTACTGCTTCCAGCCCTACTGCCCGGTCGTGTCTAGCTGCTGCAGCCCCACAGGGAGCCCTGAGCACCCTCAGCCTAGACACAGAGCATCACTCCCTGTTCTGCCCCTTCCCAGGGAGAACCAACACAAAGACCTCCTGCTCCCAAGGTCTTTCATCACATGGCCCGAATTCCTTTACTCCCCCTGGTTTGTTTCCACTAAATTCAGTCAATTAGAATGTTTTTCCCCTCTAAGCAATAAATTCTTTTGAAACGGCAAGCATATCTTGAATGATTAGTTTAACATAATTGTTTTTCTACTGATACCTAGCTGAGACATCAGAGTGCAATTTTCACTTTAATAAACATGTACCGGGTATCTGTTAATATGGCAGGTGTACAAAGCGGGCCAAATAAGGATCATAAATAGGTTCCTGGCAGCCCAAGTCGGCTTCTGTTGCCAAATGAGCTTCTCCTATCTGGGGGCAGGGTGGGGGAGGGGAGAAACGTGGGGAGAAAGACCCTGAACAAGCAATGACAGAAGCGATAAATGCCATGAAAGAGGAACTAAGGATGCTGGGCCAGCGTACAGCGGGGAGTTTACCTAGTCTGGGGTTGAAGAGTCACCCAGGAGGAGACTTGGGGGACGGGTTAACGTTAACCAAGTGACGGTGGGAGGAGGGCTGCCCAGTCTCCAGCCCATCCGTGGATGCCCATCCTCATAAGAGTGAGGTGTCAAGTGAGGTGACTGATAAGTTTTCAGCAAGGGAATAGCCTCAGCTGACCTGAATTTTCAACAGTCCCTCTCTGGCTGCCTTGAGAGAATGAAGTGGACAGAGGGAGAGAATCAAGCGGTATCAGTGGAAATGGAGAGACGTGCAGAGATTGAGACACAGATTTTTTGAAGAGACAAAATCCATAGGAGCTAGTGATTTATTCACAGGAAGCGAAAAGAGGAAGCCTCCTGGGTTTGGGGTTTGAACAATGAGACGGGGTGGAGTCCTGTACTGAGGAGCAGGTTTAGGGGGTGAGATGATGAGTCCAGTTCCAGATATGCTGCTTTTGAGGTGCCTGGGAGACATCTGGGGGGTGACAGCTATTCAGCACTTGGATGCGGGGGAGAGATACCAGCATGGAGTCACCAGCATCAGGACAGTAATCACCTAGCGAGTGTGTGAAGAATGAAAAATGCTGAGGTTCTAGTATAGGATGCCGAAGTCCAAGCCTTAAGGGATGCGATGGGGTCATGGAACCAGCCGGCAAAGGAGACCTGGAAGGAACATCCAGGGAGGTAGGAGGCAAACAAGGCAAGTATAATGTCACAGAATCAAGGTCAACGAAGATACGGACTGGAAAGCATCCCCAGAGTTTGGGACCTGGAAGTCATTCGCTGGCTGCTTTAGTGAGAGCATTTGCAGGGGAGGGGCATGGGTTTGGAGTGGGTTGAAAAGTGAATGGGGGTGAGGAAATAAACCCCAAAGTACAGGTGGCTTTTTCAAGAACTGGGGCTATAAAAGGAACACGAGAGAAAGATGTTGTGCTCTGGGGGAGAACCAGGGGATAAGGGGTGATTTTGTTTCGTGTTTAGATGAGACAATTAAGTACATTTCGAAGTTGATGGGAATGAACCAGTAAAGAAGGGACAGTTAGAGACGGAGGAGATTGGGGAATAATGATTAACAGAAGGTTCCTGATAGAGCAGAGGGGCTGGGACCCCCAGTGGAGGGGACAGTTGACCTTGTACTGGAGGAATGACACTGCTTCCCTGGGGACAGCAAAGGAGGGGAAGACTGTGGGATGGCTGCCTGCAGGCTTACGGATATTTTGGTGGGAGGGTGAGGGAGCTCGCACCTGATGGCTTCCCGCTGCTCTGTGTGGCAGGAGCCGAGTCAGCTCGGAGAGTCAGGCAGGGGCGGGGGTGAGGTCCGAGGAGAGCAGAAGAGGACCGCAAGAGCTGCTGTGCAGGGCAGGAGCACAGTGAGTAGCATGGTGGGCCCAGGGAAGGGTGGAGGCCCGGCCTGCCCGGGTGCCGTGGGCGGCTGGCAGATGGCTGGATCCATGCAGAGCTGGGGGCG
>NW_006799533.1:1659468-1670422 GCF_000442215.2 Lipotes vexillifer
GGGCCGCTGGGTGCAATCAGAAGGACATGGGGCAGAGGCGTTTAGGGTGTTGGTGGGAGAGTGATTAAGGGGATGGGCCACGGAATCTAGGCTGGAGAGAGAGGTAAGCACAAGCAGGGAAGTGGCCAGTGGGTGGGGAGAGAGTCAAAGGAAAGGGACTTCTAAGGAGAAGGAGTGAGTGAATTTGGAGCAAGAAACACGTGGGGCACTGAAGCTGCTCAGAGGCTTGGGCCGTCAGGGAGCACAGGCTTAGAGGGGACGTAAATAAGAGCACGTGTAAATGATCAGGACAATCCCTGCCAGATTAACCTCTTGCCAGGACCAGGTTTGCACCCAGGAAAAGGGAAAGAAACGCAAAGAGGAGCCTGGGGTATGGATGGAATTGTAATAACCCCACTTCTTTGTGATTAGGGAGGGCGTCATGCAGAGAATTCAAAATTTAAAGAAGTTTTTAGGGGCTTCCCTGGTGGCGCAGTGGTTGGGAGTCCGCCTGCCGATGCAGGGGACACGGGTTCGTGCCCCGGTCTGGGAAGATCCCATGTGCCGCGGAGCGGCTGGGCCCGTGAGCCATGGCCGCTGAGCCTGCGCTCCGCGACAGGTGAGGCCACAACAGTGAGAGGCCCGCGTACCACACACACACACACAAAAAGTTTTTAGAAATCTTGCTTTGAACTCTCACTAAAGAGGCTTCGTTCTTATAATGAAGGAGGTAAGAGGAAAGAGACATGCTTGAGGGCGTTCTAGAGGAAGTGAAAAGCTACTAAGTACAATTTGGGATTTTAGCTTTGAATTCTGATCTTACCTGCCATGGACTTGCCATATGATGTAATAACAGAATTTTTAAATACATGTAAAAGAATGAAATTAGAACATTCTCTAACACCATACACAAAAATAAACTCAAAATGGATTAAAGACCTAAATGTAAGGCTGGATACTATAAAATTCTTAGAGGAAAGCATAGGTAGAACACTCTTTGACATAAATCGTAGCGATATCCTTTTGGATCCACCTCCTAGAGTAATGAAAATAAAAACAAAAATAAACAAAAGGGACCGAATTCAACTTAAAAGCTTTCGCACAGCAAAGGAAACCATAAACCAAACGAATAAACAACCCACAGAATGGGAGAAAATACTTGCAAACGAAGCGACCAACTCCAAACTGTACAAACAGCTCATACAGCTCAATATCAAAACACACAAACAAATCAATAAAAAATGGGCAGAAGATCTAAATAGAAATTTCCCAAAGAAGACATACAGATGGCCAAAAAGCACATGAAAAAAGATGCTCAACATCACTAATTATTAGAGAACAGCAAATCAAAACTACAACGAGTTATCACCTCACACCAGTCAGAATGGCCATCATCAAAAAGTCTACAAACAATAAATGCTGAGAGGGTGTGGAGAAAAGGGAACCCTCTTGCACTGCTAGTGGAAATGTAAGTTGGTACAGCCACTATGGAGAACAGTATGGAAGCTCCTTAAAAAACTAAAAACAGAGCTACTATATGAGCCAGCAATCCCATTCCTGGGCATATATCCAGAGAAAACCATAGTTCGAAAAGATACAAGCACCCCAATGTTCATGACAGCACTGTTTACAGTAGCCAAGATATGGAAGCAACCTAAGTGTCCAACGACAGAGGATTGGATAAAGAAGATGTGCCACATATATACAATGGAATATTACTCAGCCACAAAAAAGAATGAAATAATGCCATTTGCAGCAACATGGAAGGACCTAGAGATGATCACACTAAGTGAAGTAAGTCAGGCAGAGAAAGACAAATACCATTTGATATCACTTTATATGTGGAATCTAAAAACTGATACAAATGAACTTATTTACAAAACAGAAACAGATTCACAGACTTAGAAAACAAACACGGTTACCAAAGGGGAAAGGTCAGGGTGGGGGAAGGATAAATTAGGAGTTTGGGATTAACATATACATACTACTATATATAAAATAGATAATCAACAAGGACCTACTGTATAGCACAGGGAAAGTCTACTCAATATTCTGTAATAACCCATATGTGAAAAGAATCTGAAAAAAGAACAGATATATATATGTGTGTGTGTGTATATATATATATATATATATATGTATGTCTAACTGAATCATTTTGCTGTATACCTGAAACTAACACAATATTGTAAATCAACTATACTCCAATATAAAATACAAATTAAATTAACAAACATAAACAAATAAAATACAATGTAATAATAGCTGACGTTTATCACTGCTTCTTACCTGCCAGGCACTGTGCTAAGAACTGTACACATTGATTTCACTCAATTCTTACAACTCTCTGAGGTAGATACTCTTATTATCCCCACTTTATCGATGGGGAAACTAAGACCTGGAGCACTTAGTTAGGAGTGAGCTGGGTATGCTAACCAGTACTCTTCATTTTTCAGACAAGGATGCTAATGCCATTTGGGACATTATGGGGAGTGAACCATAAAAATGATGGTACCGTTCATAGAAAATCAAGTTCACCTAAATTCAAAATAATAATTTTGATTGCATGAAGGCACCAATTTGATTAAAAAAAATGTGCTTTAAAATCTCAATACCAACCTATATTTCTCTGAATTAGCATGCATTCCTTCTCCTTTGCAGAAAACTGGCTTCTGCTTGAGACGCCAAAGTCAAAGCAGTATTTATTCCTCCCCATGTCAAACAAAGTGCAGTTGAATACTGTTCTCCTTTCTCCCAAGGTCAGACTGTTTTCAGCCAGCCGAATGGTCCTTTCCCCAGGGCGTCTGGGGGCTTCCCTGAAGACAGCGATCACCCCTTGGACAAAGATGCATGGCGGGGGCAGCACCCTCACCTCCACCCCGGACTCACACGTGAGCTCTGGCGCCATCACCAGTGCATATCCAAACTTCTGGGCCAGGTCAATGGGGCCTGTGGACGTAATGACTGAGTCTCGGCCGAGCAGCTTCAGCACCACAGTGACATAGGCTTCCGGCCCCACAGGTGCACAGCCAAACTCAACCCACTGGCCTTGAGCGAGTTCTGCCCTCTTGCTAGCCCTTATCTCCAGCGGCTGGCCCTGACTCATTCTTGCCTCCGGAAGGCTGTTGGTGAAGGTGACATCCACCAAGATGTCAGGCTTGTCCACGGGGAACAGGCACAGTGGCTGACTGGTAAAAAGGCCCACCTGGAAGGTGCCTTCAGCCGCCTTGGATGTCCTGTTCAGGTAAACATGAAAGACAGGCCATTCCACCTTCAGAAAGGCGCTCCTCTCCCACCAGGGGACCGGAGGGCTGCTCTCTGTGGCTTCCGGAGTCATCGTGAACCGGTAGTCGCCGGCCTCCTTGAAATAGAAGCATTCAAACTCGAGGGTCCCCTGGGACTGGTTGGTCAGGAGGTATTTGGTGGTAACAGTCTGATTGGTGTTGGCCTCCAACAGCAGGACAGAGACATTCCTCAGCGTCCCATTGGCACCATCCAAATACTGGAAATCCACAGACACTGTCCTGTTGCTTAGTGCTACATGGCCCGGTTCCCCCAGAAGGAGATATTCAGCTTCTCCAAGAACTGAAAGGAAATGGTCAGAGTGGGTTTTAAAAAGGAATATCTGAGCAGCACTATTGGTGACATCGATGGAAACAGCATTTCAGACACGAGAGAAGGTTGAACTGAGCCGAGGATGATGCCAAATGCTGCTGAGTGCTGACTCTGGGAGCTGGGCCCTGAGCTGCTTCCATTCTAAAGTGGCTCTGTTCCTTCATCTCCATTTTTCATGGTTTTGTTGAAAATAATGAATTAGTGATAAATACTCTGAATTGACAACAGTCAACAAGGTAATACATCAGTGATGAAAACCTAATAAGCAAGAGTAACAACTGACAAGTCTCATGATAAAAATCCAACACTTGACTTTTCTCATTTTAGGCATATTGAAGTGTTTAGGTATTTGGGGAAAATGGATTTACAGTGAAATGAGAGAAAGCCTGATTCAAATGATACAATACGCACTGCGCTAGATTACTTAAAATGGGAGACCCTAAATATACAGCTGACCCTTGAACAACATGGGCTTGAACTGCACAGGCTCACTTACTCACACACACCAATTTTTTTCAGTAGTAAGTACTACAGTACTAGACGATCTGTAGCTGGTTGAATCCGCAGATACACATAGCAGATATAGAGGAACAGCAGATACACAGGGCCGACTATAAATTATACCTGTGCAGAAGACCAGAGCCTTTAACCCTTAAACCCTGTGTTGTCCAACGATCAAATGAACTTCTAAGTTACTGTTTTCTGACATTCAAGACAAGTGCTTGAGCATTTTCACCAGTAAAGGAAACAGTGCCTTTCCTTTGTATAAGGCAGAAATTTTTAGATGAATAAGAAATGTTGACATTCTATCCTGCATGGGTTATTCAAGGGATAGAATGAACACTTATGGAATAGCTAAGCTTGTCCTTAGCAATTTTACTGACATTACAGTAACTGCTATTGGCCTAGATAGGACAGATGACTACTGGGCCACAAGTGTCACTCTGTTAGGATCAATTCTATCTTTTTTTAAAAAGAGACCCATCAGAGCAGCTGAAGTAAAGAGTGGGAAGAGCACAGACACACAAGAATCCCTGTTTCTATTCTGAACCCTATCCAAATACATATCAAAGGAGACAGAGTTTGGCAATGCATCAGTCAGCTGGCCTGTGACCAGGGTAAGAAACATTCTAGATTTAAGGAACTGCAGTGCCCTTTGGTTTGAAAAACAACATGTGTAAGTATGAATTTATGAGTCTTCTTATATATACATGATAATATAACATAATATTATATTAATATAATAATAATAATAATGTGTACATATTATATATGTCCAAAGGACAATATGCTGTCTGGGCCGGCAGTCTTTAAATATACTCAATCAGTGATTATTCGATGATTCACTTTGATGGACAGCAGAAACCAATACAATGTTGTAAATCAACTATACTCCAATAAAAATTTTTTAAAATAGACTATTCAAAGATATAAAAAAATGATTATTAGAATCAGCACATGAAAATATTGGCACATAAAGGTTTGTTTTAATTAGCTCAGCACTTCACCCATTTCTTATTTAAGATGAGGTGAAATAAAATATATAAAACTTGGATAGACCTGAATGCTTGCTTAATCAGCACTTGCCTGAAAACCTTAATAGGATAAAGTTGTTTTGTTTCTTTTTTTCATTTTAGTCAGTACAGAAATTGAGGGCCACTCCCTTTTGGATGGAGACAACTCATCCAAAGGCGGCTGCTTTCGGTGCAGCTTGTGTGCTAGTTCAGAGTGGACCTGATACTTTTTTGTGAACAGGTGGCTGAAGAGCTTCCAGTACTCACAGTAGCCCAGGAAGGACTGCTGAGAACAAAGGACCGAGAACAAAGCTCATATTCATTTGAATCTGATGGGGCAGAATGGTTCTGTGACGCATTTTAAGAGTGAGAGGCACACCGCACTTAGTTAACTAATGAATTGTCAATGACAGGGATACCGATGAGGCAGATCAGATTCTGATTTGATGGGCAGCCTGTCGATGAAAGAGACACACATGGCCCTTTGGAAATGGAGGAAACAGACGCTAACGGATGGGTTCCAACAGCAGCAGAAAGGAGGTGTGTACTGAAGAGGGAACTTGCTGCTTTACTCTCAAACTCTTGCTTTTACAGGCAAGAATACACTCTCATTTAGAAAACTACAATTTGGTTGTACCACATCCTGACTACCACAGTACAGTTTTCTCCATTCTTTCATTTCCTCTCTCCCCATTCCTTTATTGTATTTAAAGGAACTGGTGTCTCAATATAAGCATGTTGCTTTAAAAAAGAAAAAACACTAACTGGTAATGGTATGTTTTGATCAAAGTCAAATGGAGAAGAAAAAAGAAACCCAGGTCTATGAAAATACCTCCTTTTCCAGTAGTAGCCTTTGTACTCAACTTGTATGCTCTATTTTATGCTCAATCAACTTTTTTTTTTTTTTTTTTTTTTTTTTTTTTTTGTTCTCCGCAAATGGGAGAGGCCGCAACAGTGAGAGGCCCGCATAACGCAAGAAAAAAAAAAAAATAAATAAATAAATAAATAAAATGGTACAATAATGCTTGTTCAATATAAGGAGTTTCATTAATTAATAAAAGAAATGGGGAATCATATCAGCAGTTTATGATTAAGAGAGTGGTAGGGAATCTTGCAAGGGGGTAAATTATGTGATATGAGATAGATGGTAGTGTTGAGACTGATGCCCAAGAAAGCACATTTGGCCCAACTCAGGTACACTTTGTAGTTCCCATGATTTTCTCGTAAAGTTAAGCACCTTCCCCTCATCTGACAAGACTGCTAGTACCCTAGGGTAAGTGTTTTCAAGATGTCACTGTCATAGACCTGCTCTTAATGCTCTAAGTGAGAAATCGGATAAATAGAAATTTGATGTATTTATTCCCTAAGTACTTACTGCCTGACAAATAGTTTTCAGGCTCATTGTTGCCACTGGAGAGAGAAAAACACAGTGTCCTGTCCTCAAGGGATCTATGTAGACATGAAAAACCAAATTATTTTTTTTTTTTTTTTTTTTTTTTTTTGCGGTACGCGGGCCTCCCACTGCTGTGGCCTCTCCCCTTGCGGACCACAGGCTCCGGACGCGCAGGCTCAGCGGCCATGGCTCACGGGCCCAGCCGCTCCGCGGCACGTGGGATCCTCCCGGACCGGGGCACGAACCCGCGTCCCCTGCATCGGCGGGCGGACTCTCAACCACTGCGCCACCAGGGAAGCCCTCAATCAACTTTTATTTTTATATTGCAGTAAGATAACCTGCTCTCAACAATAACAAACGTCCTTGCAGACTGTTTAAATGGGAATTTTTGATGTCTTTATCATTATGAAACAAAGCAAGCTTTTATAGTTTTTTGAATGAGGCTGTTACACATAGAGCAATCTATTTTTAAGTAGGGATAAAGGACTTTAAAAGAAATGATCCCTGATTGGTTTTCTGCAAGTCAAGTGTCTTCCTGTTTAAATAAACTTCTTAAAAAATAAAAGACTGAGGGAGGAGACTCACGGGACAAAAGTAACAGCACACACTCTGGTCCATCCAACCGATATTACACGAGCCAGGATTCTCTGTCTCTTGAATAATAATTTCTTCATCAATTTGAAAACAGTTTCCACTCTCATACCACCAACTGCTTAGATGTCTGAAATACTTGGAAATCATCAAAAGAAAACTGGTGGGTATTATATGGTTGAATCTACTGGTTCAGTAGTTGCATAAAACTCTCCGAGAAATGAATTTTTAGTTGAATCAAGATGAATGAAGAAAACTAACATTAAGCACCTACTATGTGCTCAGACATTCAGGTATTTCACATTCTTGAGTTTATCTTATCATCATAACAACCCTGTCAATACTGTTGCTGGTACAGAAAGAGATTTAGAAACTAGACAAAGGCACACAACTGGCAAGGATTGAAATTCAGATTTGTTCCAAAGGTATTCCAGCAGCAAACTCTCTTGTCAAGTGAAATCTCATGTAGAACCCCAATATATAAAACATCACTTCCTGTGTGTGTGAGTGAAGTTTAAACATGTAATACTGAAATACTAGGAAATCAATCAAAGAGAACTGAGGGCAACATATTTGTCTCCAATTTGTGAAATGAGTGTATTTAAAGTGAAATTTGAATTAATAACACAGAACCTTAAGAGAACCCAGGGTTCCAAGAATCACAGTTTAAAAGGCACTGCACTGTAGTCCCTGCCCCGCCTCCTTCATGTAGGGGCATCGACATCCATGCATTTGTAAACCCTCCATTTATGTTTCTTCATTGGTACCCACAGCATAAGTACACACAACACTCACCATAGTCACAGAGCACCACCAACAATAGATTTGAAAAGTCTTTCAACATTTGTTTCATTCTGATCAGCAAAATCCCAGGTCTTTGGTCTCCTCATGTCCTTCCTCACATCCAAATGGTGAATTTTTCTTCAAAAACACCTGAAATTAGGACTTAAAAAAGACGTTGGCTCTGTTCAGTGTGATTCATAAAACAGTAATCCTGAGATGACAAAACCATTCTAAGAAGTCAAACTGCCTAGTTAATACTGAAAAGAAACCAGCAAGGACATTACTGCTCCCCCAGGGAAATGATCTGTAATCTACACGTCCTTTCCTTCCATTATAGCTCACCTGCTAAGAACTTTCAGGTCTGCCCAACCCCAAGACTATCTCTGCAAAACACCACGTCTCTTACCTTTATAGCACATTCTTAAGTGGAGAGCTGGTTGTTCTCTGCTTAATTTCATCAACGCTCCTTGCCAACCTGGATAATATTTTATCTTCACATATTTATATGCTTGGCATAGTTAATATGCCAGTTAATCAACTGACTAAAATTTTGCCAAACTTTCATTTTGCATCGTGCTGTGTAGACCTGCCTTGCTTCCACAAATGGGTTTATTAACACTGTCCTTCTTGCACAATTGGTGTTATTTGGATTGCTTCATTTCTTAATGCCTAGGAGCTATATCAAAACTATCAAACCTTTAAAAAAATATATACCCAGATTATTGCAATTAAATATGAACTCCAGGTGGTCCAGACTTCCCTTGGTTAGGGCACTCTAAAGAGAAAACAAGTAACAGCTATCATCTTTGTCAGCCTTCCAATACTTGTTGCTGCTGGCTGGCATGCATCAGGAGATGGATGATTTCATGCAGCAATCTTCCCAGACCACCTAGGAGGGCAGGGAAGGCCTTGATGGCCTGTGGTTCAGAATGATTTGTGGGAAGAGGCACTTATTTTGATATAAACAGACTATTAGACAACAGAATAAGATGCGGGGCATTTAAGAGCCAGTATTTTTCATACTTGAGTCTAGGAAACTATGGGGTACTAAACATAAACAAATATATATTTTCTTAAGGTTTACATTCCCCTCCATTATGCAGTTAATCTGTTTTTTAATAAGCATATTATATTCCAAATATACGTATGTCACATCCCTTTGGATAAGACAGAAATTAAGGGAATTAAGAGGACTGACTGAAATAATCAAAACTTCAGTGGAAAGGAAATTGGTGTGTCTCTATTAGCTTTCTTTCTGTAGGAGTTGGTTGAGCAAAGGAAATTCTGTACTTCCTCAAAGAGAAGCAGAGATAGGAAGTGTAATCATGCAGATGATTAAGGCTCCCACCCTCCCCAACAAAAAAAGAAAAAAAAAGAAAATTCAGTTTTGTTGGAATGAGGCATGGATTTGACCCAATCCTTTCCTTGAATATGAATTGGGAAACCTGACCAAAGACTGCAGGTGAGCATCATCGTATCTCCCGGGCAAGTGTGGGCACTTAGGGCAATTAAAATGCTTCCTTTTAGTCACTGCTACTCAGTAATTGAAGTAAGGAGAAACAAGCTATCCCTGGCCCCCAAAAGTTGTACTGGCTTCTCCCAAATTGCTTGCTTCCCCATGACAACCATTTTTTAAAGAAGTTCTTAGTCACAACTGATTTTGTGTTTATAACACATTTTCTTTCTTATGAAAAAGACTAGTAAAACAGAATAGTGTCATAATCTACATTTAGAGCTGGATGGAAATGGAATTACAAGATAATCCAGGCTACCTGAAAACAGGCTGCTTTATTTTATAAGCCATAATATGGTTTACATTATATGGATTTTTTTTAATGCTCTCAAGCTTTTGAAAATAAATGCTGATTTTTTTTTTCACTAGCTCAACCACTAATTTGAAGATGTTAACAGAGCATCCCAGAATGGAATGGAATGCCGGGTAAAAAAATCACTACGTTTTCGTTGTTGTTTTAAAGAAAATAGCATGCTTCTTTAATTTTTTTTAAACCTTGCTTATTTTCTTCCAACACGTGTTCCCAATACCACAACTGGCTACTTACAATGTTTAGCTTGAGAATCATTTTGAGAAAATAGGAACTTAGGTATACTTTATACACATTTTTTAAAACTTCCATATAGCATTCACATCCATAAACGTTTATAGACAAATTCTAAATGTATCAGCTAGAGGGTAGGAGGAAGTTGTGAATATTCTCAGTGGCTAAGGGCACCACGCTAAGCTCAGATCCCATGTTTTTGCTGAAATCAGCTAAGATACACGCTTCTGTATCCCCTATAGTGTCTTCAGAGCTACAGAAAAATAAACTGAATTATGCTAAACACCATGGGACCAATGATTTATGAAAGAATAAAAGGAAAAACAAAAAGAAGCAAAGTGATCTTGTCCCTTCTGACAAACATGCACACGATCGAGTGTATATCTAAGAGTAATATTTATTAGGAGGAAATCGCTAATTCCAAAGCGGCTCCTGTAAACGGACTGTATTTATATATTCGCGCCAATCGGCGAATATATGCCTGGTCCCACGGGTTGGATGCTGCTTCCCCACATCTACTCAGCTGTGCGCTCCCCACATCTACTTAGCTTTCTCCAGGCCTGCGAGTCAAGTTTACGCTTGGAAATCTAAGGCTGCCGGTGTCCCCCAGCACAACATCTCTTAAAATGAGGACCGTTTTGCAAGGCACATATCTCATACTGCTTGCATCCCAGTAAGGATTTCTTTATGGAAAGAAGCAAACCTGTTCTGAAACGCAGAGTATCCCAGAAGCTGTTCTTCAAGGGTCCCAACTATTCGGACTCAACACCCATCAATCTACCGTCAGCCTCAGACAGTCGGCCACACCTGCGCCAGGAGAGCGCCGAGTTCAGGTTGAAGTCGGGACTCAGAGATGCGGAGACGACACTTTTTTAACGCGTGTCCCTGGGGGCTGAGCACCAAGGAGCGACGGAAGGGGACCGGGTTCGTGGAGAGAACGGTCCCGTCCACCAGTGCTTTCCGGCGGCGGAGAGGGTGGGGCGGAAGAATCCCGGGAGCCGCCGGGGACCCCGCGGCGGGAG
>NW_006799533.1:1670482-1677409 GCF_000442215.2 Lipotes vexillifer
GGGCACCCCGCGGGGGGAGCTCCCGCCGGGTCGCTTCCGGAATGCTCTTCTTACCTCTGGGACCGGCGGGCGAGGTGGCGAGGTAGGCGACTGGCCTGGGCCGCGATGAGGCAGCGTACCGAGCATCCCGCGTCCCGGGACTGCTCCTCCCGCCGCTCCCGCAGCCCCGCCCGGGTCCGCCCCCGACGGCGCGAGGAGGGCGGCACCCGGCGGGCGGCGCGGGGGGGCGGTCTCCGGGAGCCCGCGAGGGCCGCCCCGCCCGCTCTGGGCAGCGCATCTTTCCCTGCCCGCGCCCGGCTGGCCCGCTACTGGACGGGAAACCCGGCAGGAAACGCGCGGCCGGGGAGGGCCCGCGGGGAGGGGACGCGGATGCCAGCCACGCACACCCACCGCCCGCAGGCGGGAGCCGGGTTTAAGGGCGAGCCCGCAGTCTCCCGGCATTTCCGATCCTATCACTTTTCCCCCCTCCGCCCCCGTGTCATTGTCTTCTGGGGGACCACGAGTCAGGCATGCAAGTGGTATAACCGGTGGGCTGTAAACTTTGTTTCCCGAATGTCACTGAAGAGGTTCAAAAGAGAACAGTTCAGGTAAAGTGCATCTTCGCTTTTCTTTCTCAGGAGCCAGAAGTGGTTATTTAATTTGACATAGTTTTAAAACTCTAACCCAGAAGTGTTAAAGTTGTGTTTTTAAAAGAATACGAGAGGATAGAGTTCCACCTTAGCAGCCGTGCTTGTTTTTGAATAGGCTGCAAAGTGCAATACAGTTTACCATTAACATACCAATGTGTGGGAACAGAAATCGTAGCACAGATTTGGTGGCCCCTGAGGAGCAGGTGATTGGAAAGAGGCCCCAGGAAACTTTGGGAGATGATAGATACATTCTATTGGTTGGGGCGTGAATCACATGGATTTATTACGCTTTTGTCAAAACATCCAACTTAAGATCTGTGTATTTCACTGCTTGTAAATTTCACCTCAGTTTTTAACTCTTAGAAATATATCGTTTGCAGGTCCTTGAATCTATTACTTAATCTTTTAAAAGTAGCACCAAGTATTCAATTATCAGAGCTATTAGAGTTTATGAGAGGTACCAAATTTGCAAAGTACCCATCTTGTCAAATAATGCTAACAGTACTGATTAAATCCAGCCAAAGTTTCAAAAAAGGCTTTAAGGTGTGGGCTGAAAAGAGTACACAACGTTAGAGTTGTGAGTTAAGTTTTATTTGGAGCAAAGTGAGGACTAAAGCCCAGGATACACGTCTCAGATAGCCCTGAAGAACTGCTCCGAAGAGGTAGGGTGTGGAAGGTCAGTGTATGTGTGATTTGTGTGAAAGGGGATGCTGCAACCGAGCACACATTTTGGCAGAGGCTTGCTGCTAGTCACAAGAAGGATGCTGCTCGTCACCAGCCACAGATGTCTCTGTTAATGATTTTAGTGCTTTTCTGGATATAAGATGCAAGAAACTGGGCTCATAAAATCTTCTCCTGAAAATATCTAACTATCTGATGCCTGTTCTGCCAGTTTTTTCCAGGGCACAGAATGCCTCATTCCTGATCTCCACCCTGAACTCCTTTCAGGGTATGTTGAAGGTCAGTGACTGCCGGAGCTAGTGACCTAATGGTTGTAGAGACAGGTGGCAAGTGACAATTTTTAGTTGGCAAAGGTCATCATCCAATTTCACCCTCAGAATTATCTAGTCCAACATCTATTACTCAAGTTAGAACTCTTTTTAAATACATGCCACAGGCCCTGCTATTTTTGGTTTTGAAAGCAAAAGCTCATTTTAAGAGTGGGAGTTAGACACAGCTGAGATTAAGTCCAGCCCTGCCTCTGTAACCTTGGGCGAATACTTAATTCCTCCTTTCCTCCACTGTAAAAGGCATCTAATAATAGTTATATTGAAGTTTTGTGGTGACTGAGTGAAACATATAGAAAGCAACTTGCTCAGTGTTGATCTTTCAGACACACACTCTTCCTAGAAACCCACTCTTTGCCTAAATCCAGGTTCAAGCGCCCAGATCAATGTGCTTGGTCATTTTTTAAATAAGAGCTTTATTGAGATGCTTGGTCATTTTTGCTTTAATTAGAATACTTGCCAAACTGTATTACTGTTTACTGGACAGTTAAGATAGTTTAATCCTTTCTAAAAGAAGGCAAAACCCTCTTGCACTGTTGGTGGGAATGTAAATTGATACAGCCACTATGAAGGACAGTATGGAGGTCCCTTAAAAAACTAAAAATAGAACTACCATATGACCCAGCAATCCCACTACTGGGCATATACCTGAAGAAAACCATAATTCAAAAAGAGTCATGTACCACAATAATCATTGCAGCACTATTTACAATAGCCAGGACATGGAAGCAACCTAAGTGTCCATCGACAGGTGAACGGATAAAGAAGATGTGGCACATATATACAATGGAATATTACCCAGCCATAAAAAGAACAGAATTTGAGTTGTAGTGAGGTGGATGGACCTAGAGGCTGTCATACAGAGTGAAGTAAGTCAGAAAGAGAAAAACAAATACCGTATGGTAACACATATATATGGAATCTAAAAAAAAGTAAAAGTGGGGCTTCCCTGGTGGCGCAGTGGTTGAGAGTCTGCCTGCTAATGCAGGGGACACGGGTTCGAGCCCTGGTCTGGGAAGATCCCACATGCCGCGGAGCAACTAGGCCCGTGAGCCACAACTACTGAGCCTGTGCGTCTGGAGCCTGTGCTCCGCAACAAGAGAGGCCGTGATAGCGAGAGGCCCGCGCGCCGCGATGAAGAGTGCCCACCGCTTGCCACAACTAGAGAAAGCCCTCGCACAGAAACGAAGACCCAACACAGCAAAAATAAATTAATTAATTAATAAACTCCTACCCCCAACATCTTCTTTTAAATAAATAAATAAATAAATAAAAATAAATAAAAGTGGTTCTGAAAAACCTAGGGGCAGGACAGGAATAAAGACACAGACGTAGAGAATGGACTTGAGGACAACGGAGAGGGGGAAGGGTAAGCTGAGATGAAGTGAGAGAGTGGCACTGACATATATACACGACCAAATGTAAGGTAGATAGCTAGTGGGAAGCAGCCGCATAGCACAGGGAGATCAGCTCGGTGCTTTGTGACCACCTAGAGGGGTGGGATAGGGAGGGTGGGAGGGAGACGCAAGAGGGAGGGGATATGGGGATATATGTATTCATATAGCTGATTCACTTTGTTATAAAGCAGAAACTAACACAACAATGTAACGCAATTATATTCCAATAAAGATGTTTAAAAAATATTTTTAAATAAAAGAAGGCAACATAGATTTGAAGAAAAAAGCTTTCAAAAGAACAGTGGTACTGTCTTGGCTGTATTGAACTAAAACAAGCTGGCTAACAAGATATCTTGAGTTCTTTTTCTGAGTGAGTGACTGGTCTAAGGATCTTTTGCAAATTGTGTAAAATGTATTCACTATCTCAATACACCCTTTAAATAAACGGGGAAATGTTTTCCCCCCCTAGATAATACTCCGAGAGGCAAGCTTTAACTGACTCGTGATTATCGGAACACAGGGAAGAACACGAATGACTCAATTTTCACACTGTGATAACAAGATCTTACATGTGTGTTAACCTGACTTTTCTGGAGTGCTTCCCACATCGTGGATATGGCCCATGCATGGAATCTGAATTAAGACAGCGTATCTCAGACAGGCTGAGCCCGGACAAGTCTGGATAAGAAGCCTTTTGGGAAGAGGGTAAAGGATACAGACTTAGGTTTCAGACTCAACTCATGACACATTATAATTCAAAAACCACTCTATTTAGTTAATGCTTAACTAGGAATCTACCATGTACAATCACTGACCTAGGCCAGTGGGAACTCCAAGGAAGTGTTATATGATATTCCTTGAACTTAAAGAAACCCACTTTCTCTTGTTTTCTTACGGCATTAAGATAACAATTAGAGAACATGGCAAAAGACAGTCAAGTATATGGGAGAGACAATAACTCTTAATGGAGTTTAGGAATAGCAGAGTTGTGTACTGGAAACAGATTTTTCCAGAACAGGTGGGATTGAGCAAAGTTTGGTTTTGATTATTGGGGATGGGGGTGGGTGGATGGGAGGAAATAACAAAGGGAAGTCTGGACAAGGACAATGTGCCCCAGGTGCAGGAAGGGACAGACCTCCTGTTGCTCTCTGAACCAATGCCTGCCCCTGACCATCTCTGGGTTCTTGTGAAACTAGTGCACCAGCTTCTCCTCTCCCATGAGGCCTTCCCAGACCCTCCTCCGTCAGAACTGAAGACCTCTTCCTCTGTCCTCCAAGCACGGTACCTGTGCCCCTTCCATGGCACACACTTCGTCTCATCATCAACTAAGGTCGCTATGTGTCTATTTCCCAACGAGGCCATCCTCTTAAAGGCAGGGGCCGCATCTTATTCACTTCTGTATCCCCCAGTGGCCCTGTTCCTCACACGAAGTCGACAGGTATTCAAAAAAGTTTCTTTGTGTTGAATTGAATGGGAGATAAAGTAGGGTAAAGTGAAGCCAAATGATAAATAGGCATACACGTTGGAGATCATTCATTCGGTAGACATTTATTGAATGCTTACTGTGTGCCAGGCCTCGCTCTAGGCTCTGAGGACACATCCATGAACAAAACAGATAAAAATCTCTGCCCCTGTGGAGCTTACACTTACGATCTATCATAAGGGATGGGATTCGCAATACATTTACATAAATTCAACCATACCTATCAGCAAAGTGAAAAAAAGAAACATTTAAATAGTTTTAATTATTGGTACTACAAAAGCCTACTGTTGATATGTAGTTTTTTATTATATATTTTACTTACTATTTCATAAAATATTCATACCCATGTATCACTCTACAGGCATTCGAATTATAAGATTATATAGAGATTTTCAAGGATCATTTTGAGCATGCTCGATTCCATCCATAGCACAGCCCTTAAAACCCACCCACCTTCTGAGCTGTGACTCTGTCGTACCACAATGGAAACTCTTGAGACTGTTGGGCAAAGGAGAACCATTTTAAGTATCTGAGCATGAGAATGATGACATGATAAACGCTGGTCGGTTTAGTCTGGTAACAGGGAAGAAGAGATAGTACACTCACACAAATACACACAGTCAATCGACAGTGGAATTCACATCAAGAATTAAAAATAAAACATTTGTGAGCCATTTCCCATTCTTTTAAAACAACTAAAATAGTAGGAGCTTGAGGTCATAAATGTTTGTAATGAACTCTTGATTATAAAATCTAAAAGAAAAAAATCTTAACACATGGGCTTATTCTGACTAAAGGGTTATCATTTTCATATATTTTCCAAAGAGTATTTAAAAAGAACACCGAGTTTAGAAAAACTCATTTTTAAATTTTGCAATAATTGCAAAATGACTGGTATATATTAATACCAATCATTTAACCCTGAAAACATTCTTCACTTGTACAATGTAAAAAAATTTTTGACAGTATGTGACTAGAAATATTCTGTTACCATAAAGCTACAAACAGATTTATGCTCCTAAGAGCAAAGTTAGAAAAGCAAAAATAATATTATAATAGTGATAAGCACCAAGACAGAACTTTTTTGCACTTAGGGCCTGATTGGTTGTATTTAAACATAATCTCTACCAACAAAGGACCAAAATGACACCTTATTTGGCAAAAACAAAGGAAAAAAAAAAAAGGATAAAAGTATACATACAGAAGTCTGGAAACTGAAGAACGCCCACTTTAAAACAATAAAATCGTTCATACCTGTTTTTTAACTAATGTGACATTTGCAAAATATATCCATGTCACTTTTCTTCCTCTTTAGTTCACTTTATACAATTCAGACTGCTCCATTTTTGTTCATGTGTTGTCACACTAGTGTAAGTAAATATTCTGAATTATAGGAGTTTGCTGTAATGAATCCAGACCATTAGAGCCAGACCCAGTAGCTCAAACAATCTTAGTTGCAACTCATTCCAACTAGTGAAACAGATTATTTATCTGTGTAGTTTTAAAAAGCCTTAGGCAGATGAGATATCGTGTGTATGAGACATCGTGTGTGTGTGTGTGTGTGTGTGTGTGTGTGTGTGTGTGTGTATGCATACAAGTTTGCCAGGGCAGTGTGAGAGTGAGTGCATCCCAGAGAGAGGAGTGATATACAAACAACCCAAACAACCGTAACAATGGCCTGAAAGGCTTAGGTAGCCAGACACTGAATTTCCCCCCAAACAAACCTGAGGCTGAGCGATAGGGGAATTAAGGGATCTGTCATCACAACGTGGAATCAGTGACAGGTTCGGAAAACAAAGACTAAGGCGGGATGCCTCCGCCACAACATTCCCGTGACACTGGAGGATGCAGAACAGTGACAGGGATCAGGGACTGACTCTGGCTGCACTGGGAGGGATTCCCTGGGTTTGCAGCTGAGGAGCCCTGGACCTTCCCCAAAGGGCATTTGCAGAGGCCCCAGCACTGGCCTTCCAACTCTCTCAGCGAGGACATCTCAGGGGTCCCAGGGTCTGAGCTTGGGTATCCCCACCTCCCGGTCTTAAAGGTTCTCTCAATACAGATACTATCCCTTCTAGATGCTTGGCCAAAACCCATCACTACCTTCCACTGCCAATTCAGTCTTAGAAAGGGGTTCTCCTTCTGTCCCTTTGGGGTCCCTGAGTTTGAGGTAATGCCAACATACCGTACGCTATGTAGCAGTAACAAAGTCAGGCAGTCCACTGGAAAACTCAAGCAATCTAGATTCAATATATTAGCCGGGTTTTGTTATCTCAGTAATACTTTTTAGTGAGACAGTTTCTCTACACAACTTAGAATGTGTGGGGTAAAGGAAAAAAATATTGCTAGAATATGATAGAAAGATTTTAAAAGTTCAGCCTTGAAACTCCTTCTTTAGGGAACGAAAAGGAGAC
>NW_006799533.1:1677434-1686511 GCF_000442215.2 Lipotes vexillifer
GGGAAAGAAAAGGAGACATATTATGTTCCCACTCTCTATTTTCCATCCTTGGCTTTGAGGTAAAAGAGCACCAAGGTTCCTGTAAAGCGAGTTAAAGGTCCTGCCAGTCCCTCTACCCACACAACAATCCTAGGGAAATCCTGAACCGTCTACTTTCCAAATCTGTAACCATATCTCTAGGCATGTCTATACAGCTCTTTCATTCACTTTCAAAATCTACAACATTTTTGAAACAAAATGACATAGTTGCATTCTTTAAATGCCAGCCATGAAATCATCACTTAAAAAAAAAGAAAAGAAACTCGTCAGATTATGTATACGTAAGTCAAATAAAATTCTTTTTTTAAGGTGCTTTATTTGGTCTGCTGAAGACATGCCTATGGCTGCTTCTAAAAGCCCTTAGGAAGAGCCTCAGATGATATCCTGCAGTTGGATATTCTGCTCCAATGTCATCAGGTTCTTAAACTACACTGTACGTATAAATTGTTTCATGAAAACCCTCCAAAATGTGCACACTAAATGCAGAGAAAAACTTCATTTATAATTCAGGTGAATTTTAGTCACACCAAAATAATGATCTAACCTGTCCAAACATGCAACTTCTCTCTTTCTTCCCCCATGAACTAAATTCTCTTCTTTCAAAAATGGTCAGATTTGAAGATCAAGTTAAAATCCACCATATTTCAAGTTAAACTCGGAGGGTTTCTATACAACTGTAGCATGATTTCGAATTCATATTGGCATTCATCTTTCTATATTTTCCTATATTTATCCTAAAGAAACTTCCTGGATCATAATATTTAGGGAGAAATTAAAAGGGTTTTATATTATACTGTGAAGTTCCAGTAAATTCTCAGTTTATCAGGGTTTACCCTTAGCTCAATGTCATACAACCTCTACATGATGCAAGTATCCCGGTAACAAGTTATTTCAAATACAAAACTCTTAGCTCTGTGTCATAAATAAATTTGGGTAAAACCGCAAGCCTTCCACTGAGTCATCTCGGCAAAGATGGCCCATCTTCTCGGCAAGAAGCAACCTAGGAGTCAAGGGATAAAAACACCATCATCCACCCATTCAGAAACACAAATGATAGTTGTTAAGTGACAAGCAAAGCCCTTGCTTACCTTTCTTTAGCCAGGAGGACAGACATTCCCACAAGCTTAGCAAACTCTTCTGATGTTAGAGATCCCTTTTCTGAAACCTAACAGAAACACACAGCAGGAAAAAATGTGATCATTTAGGCCACCTAGGTACTAACCTGGGGAGACTATCTACCAGTATACTTGGGAAATAATTTACTGAATTTTCTACTAAACTTCAAAGACTGTTCACTCTAGAACTAAATCTCCTTCACTAATGCTTAAGTCTACAAAAGTTGAAGACCCCAGAACAAACATGGTGAAGGCTAAAACATCATGAAACCCTATATAATACAATAAAGGCACTATACTAATGCCTAAAAAGAACTATTCCACAGTCTGAAAAGGAACATATAACAAATTCTAACTGAGTGCATAGTACATGCGCCACTGAAGGACCGTTATACATAGGATTAGTTTTAAATATGGTAGAAGTATCTATAGCCTTGGGACTTTCATCGAGTTTAAAATAAGAAGTATAATTACTGCGAGTTATTCAAATTATACAGGCTCACCACAGAAGCTATGAGGCGATAATATTTCAAGGATCCTAGTGAGTAGTAGCAGTTTGCCCAGTAAAACCCATCTAAACTACACTTGCTTTCTGTATATTTTGAAGCAATTCTTTCACAAAACAATTTGTAGGGTAATGCAGCTTATGTGGGTAATACTGAAAGAAAAACTTCAATCATGGGTAACACTGATTTACAAAGTTCAAAACATATTTTCAAGACTGAATTTCAAACAGAAAGAGAGCAAGCACCTCGCTCATTCTAACTCCCCTTACTCACAAGATGTTATGAGTGTTGGCAAGTTTCAAAGAGCTTTCAAAGTATAAATGTGATGAATAGTTATTCGTTGTTAATGAGAAACCATTTTCAATTGGGTCTGTGAATATTACTTGTCAGTAAAGTTGAATTTAAAAGGAAATCCTGTTTCTCAAGTTGCTAAGCATTGGGGTCTTCTGTGGCAAGGTCTAACAACGGAGGGAGGAAACCGGGTCCCCATACCGTCTCCAAGGCTGAGGCCACTGTTTCCTCCTCCTTGTGGGACTGAAGTTCAATTACCATGACGCCGCTGTCAAACACACGGAGCCTAAAAATCACAGACGGGAGGACAAAGCCGTGAATATCTGGGATCTCGGGCCCCTGAGGAAGCGCAAATATTTTTTACTTTCATTTATGCCAGGACTGAGGGCAATATTAACACAAAAGAACATTTCAAATACAATGACCACATGTCATTGTAACTAAGGCCTAATTAAAAAGCTCATGAATAAACAGTTAATGAAGTTCTGAACTATAATCTACATGCTAAATAAACTATGCCTGTCTACTTTTTGTTAAGGGCAGAGGGACTGGTCACTGTGACCACATGGGAGGAGCCCACGTTCTCACCTCTTGCCCCAGCGGCAAAAGGCCGACTACCAGCCCCTGAGGCCCCGCACAGCCCTGATAAGGATGGAAGCCGGGTTGACAGAGGTGTCCGTGGTGCCAGGTGAATTCTGCCCATGTGTGATATAAACTTCAAGAGGGGCAATATATATGCTGGTTCACCATGCAGGATGGCAGACCTGCAGGGCTGTCCTGTCTACTCAGGGTGGAATCGTGCCTATAGTTGGCAAACTTCCTGCAGAGGTTCTTTTACCTGAGAGGTAATTTCAGCTCTTCCAGCATCTTGCAGGCATTCACTAAATCTTCTGGTGAGAGCAACTAGTGGGGGAAAAAATCCAGTTTACACTGCAAATTAATAGAGTGATGCTATATAATTATAACGACCACTAAAACAGAAGAGGATATTGTAAAATTATCATGTATCAACGATTTTAGGTGGCTTAATCACTACAAGGCAAATAGGATTAACAAAGAAGCAAAAGACTTCCTTTCATTAAAACAGTACTATCCATAGAAATATAATACAAGTCATGTACGTAATTTTAAATCTTCTAGTAGCCACATTAAAAGAAAATAAACAGGCGAAATTAATTTTAATACATATATTTTATTCAACCTACTAGATGCAAAAATTCACCATATAATTGATATAAAAAATCATTAATGAGCTAGTTAACACTTTATTCTGTACTAAGTCTTCTAAATCCCGTGTGTAATTTATGCTTACAGCACATCTCAATTTGGACTAACTACATTTCAAGTTCACAGTCATCACATGTAGCTAGGTAGAGGCTAGCCTTCCAGACCACGTGGGCTTGAAGAATCGGTCCTGCGTGGTGGTGACCAGCACAGGTGTCAGTCACACAGAATGGTTCCGGAGCCAGCCCAGCCTGGGTCCCAGTCCCTGTTAAAACACTGTCTCCAAGTGCAGCCGTGGTCAAGGTACTTAATCTTTCTAAGCCTTAATGTCCTCATCCCCTAATCATCCCCTTAATGGGGACAGTAAAAGTAGCTACCTCACTGAGTTACTGGGAGGATAAATGGATAACACGTGCAGAGTGATGGTAAGTATCCACTGGTGGCGGTTATGATGACGGTTCAAATAAAAATGCAGAACAGAGGCTTAACCCGTGAGACCGGGGTGAGCGCTGGAGAGATGTGAGTTGTCTGCGTGGAGGTGACTCTGCTGACACCACAAAACTGTGTTCTACTTCAAGGGCACAGAGAGTGCACAGACAGAGCCTTGGAGGCCAAAGACAGCTGGGTGTTGAACAGGCAGTGAGAGCTGAAGTATAGCCGCTGCTGATTCTGAGCCAAAGAGGCAGGGCGGCTTTCTTCCTGTATTACCTACAGGCAACCTGAGTCCAACCAGGTTCACTCAAAACAGTTAACTATCACAGAGAAAGGGCACCGTGCACAACCTTGTTCATCACAATACAAACACAGACTCTCAGAGCTTTAAGGTATCGTTCGGACCAAACTCTTTTATTTATTTTTTTATTTTTATTTTTTTTGCGGTACGCGGGTCCCTCACCACTGCAGCCCCTCCCGCCGCGGAGCACAGGCTCTGGACACGCAATCGCAGCGGCCACGGCCCACGGGCCCAGCCGCTCCGCGGCACGCGGGATCCTCCCGGACCGGGGCACGAACCCGCGCACCCCGCATGGCAGGCGGACCCCCGGCCACTGCACCACCAGGGAAGCCCCAAACCCTATTTTAAAGGTAAAAAAACCCCTGAGCTCCAGAGAGGTTAAGGAAGCTACTCAAGGGCATTCAGCAAAACCAGTAACAGAATTTATCTCCTAGATCCCAGGGCAGTATTCTTTTCACTGCGCCACACTGCTTCTCAAAATAGTCTTGTTATTCACAACCCTTCCTCAAATTGTATTCACTGTAGGGGAATTTGTATTATATCGAGTCTATATTTAGCTAAAAGAATATCTATTCTATTCTTACTTCCATTCCTCGAGCTCGGTTTACTAAACAGTACACCTCTGTGAGCGACATTATTCCCCCTCGTTCCTGTTAAAATATAAAATAAAAAGCATTATAATTAGGACCAGTTAGCATTTCTTAACAGAAATCATAATCAGAGTGAAATCAGAAATCATAAAATCTCTTAAGAAGCTTTTGAAAACTATATTTACACACAGGGAACCTATTCAGATACCACGAGGCACTTCAAATTCCATATTTGGACTCTACTGTCATTATTACTGTTTTAACATGTACTTAAATGAAAAGAGGGGTTGTACACCATGTTTCAGTGTATTTATTTATTTTTATAAAGTTATTTATCTTTTTTTTTTTTTTTTTTTGCGGTACGCGGGCCTCTCACTGTTGTGGCCTCTCCCATTGCGGAGCACAGGCTCCGGACGCGCAGGCTCAGCAGCCATGGCTCACGGGCCCTGCCGCTCCGCGGCATGTGGGATCTTCCCGGACCGGGGCACGAACCCGTGTCCCCTGCATCGGCAGGCGGACTCTCAACCACTGCGCCAGCAGGGCAGCCCTATTCATGTTTTTTTTTTTTCCTTTTGGCTGCATTGGGTCTTCGTTGCTGCGCACAGGCTTTCTCTAGTGAGAAAGTGTCCAGTGAGAAGTGTCTAGTGAAAGTGTCTAGTGTAGAAAGTGTCTTCTCTAGTGAGAAGGTGTTCGGGCTTCTCATTGCGGTGGCTTCTCTTGTTGTGGAGCATGGGCTCTAGGAGCACAGGCTTCAGCAGTTGTGGCACGTGGGCTCAGTAGTTGTGGCTCACGGGCTTAGCTGCTCCATGGCATGTGGGATCTTCCCAGACCAGGGCTCCAACCTGTGTCCCCTGCATTAGCAGGTGGATTCTTAACCACTGCGCCACCAGGGAAGTCCCTTCAAAAAGTGTATTTAAATGCTTTAAGTTATTCCAGCTAATAACTGAAGAAACTATAGAATTAAATAATAATATCACCATTTTGCAACCCCTAATGAAGTAACAGATCTAGATAATGATTGTCAGTGGCTGTTAACATCACAAAAAAAAAGACAATCAGATATTATGTACCTCCTGATGTAAATGCTCAACACCCTCTATAAGATATTCTTGTCAGAAAAAAAAAAAAAAAGAAAGAACTTCTAGATATAACTACCAGTTTACAGGGACTACACAGGACAGGGAGGCATGGTGACTTACAAATTAGCAAAATCCAGACTCTGAGACACTCTATAAGACAAACTACTAGTTTCTTCAGTAAATAAAAATTTACTGTATGGGAGATTTATTGTATGGGAGAAGGGAAAACCCATAGAATTTTAAAAAATAAAAACACTTGAGAGAGACATCAAACATTTGCAATGTATCCTGGTTTGAACAAATCAACTATAAGAGAAAATGTGAACACTAGCTAGGTATCTGATAATATTAAAAAATTATTTTTTAACTTTTACATGTGAAAGGGGATTATAATTACACTTAAAGGTGTCTTTATCACTATAATTACATACTGAAATGTTTACAGATAAAGTGATGTGATGTCTGTGATTTCCTTTAAAACAATTTTAAGTGGAGGCTGGCTTACGGATGAAGCTGGATGATGGGCACATAGGGATTCATTACACTATTCTATTTTGTCCTATGTTTGAAATATTTCTTAATACAAATGTTTTAATAAAGCTTTGATTACCTGAATAATGACTAGAAGATGAAACTGTATTATGAAATTATTAATAATATACAATATATGAAAATACGTACAGATTATATATTTCCTTTTGAAAACAAGAGATAAGAAAAAATTATATCAAATAGATTTAGATATCTGAAATGGAAATTAAAAACAATTTAGAAGATTACTGACAAAGAATCAATGAACTAGTTTAATATTTCCAAAAGGAAAAATAACATGTTGGTTGAATAGTAACCATATCATGAACGGAGTTATGCTCTTAAGATTTCTGATGGCACAGAAATAATTTAACACAATTTAAAGAGACCGTTTAGGTTTTGTTTTTACCTCCAAAGGCGCCTGCAATATTCCAGCCAGCTGTTTGGCCAGCTGCATGTGGTACTGTGTGCCCGAGCCGTAGGTCTCCCTGGTAACTGGGTTAGCTATTCCCATGCTCAGCAAATAGGATTTAAACCTGATGGTCTATAATGAGAGGAGAAAATGCACAAAAAGACTATGCAGAATAAGTCTCTCCACCCAACGTATAAAACCCTTCCATCAGACATTCAGTTCTACTCCATTATTTCTATATCTACCCATCTCTTCTACTGTGTTTCTATGCTGTGAACTACGTAAGAGTGGATTTCTAGTACTCCCCTGCATAAATCTAATTATTATTCTTCCTTCTCCTGTCTTAGTATCTTATAGCCCATTTTCCCCCCAATTTTGGTGGCAGAGGAGACTCAGATGACAACTATGCTCTGTTTAATGCCAACCAAGTGATACAACCAAAAACTTCGTAAGGAAAATGGCTGTGACCAGACTCTAAACAAATTTAAATAAAACATATCAAAATTATGGATATGTCTAAAACAATCACTTCTTACACATTTCAATACCTCTTTTTTCTACACTCCAGGAAAAGGTATTGAAATATCCTTTAATCCTGCTAGAACTAACAAAGTTTTTCTGGTTGACTTTTTCTTTAGTACTTTCACATATCTTCAAGTCCTAAAAGAAATCAAACACTACATTAAGAAAGCAAGCTGGTAAACCACCAAAACGTCCGCATTATTTGTGTAATCTAGTTTCTAATGCCTTAAAAAAGCAACCTATTTACCTCATCTTCTGTGATGTCACCTTGCTTGTCTTTAATCTTATTAGCAATGGATTTTGATAACTCCACCATTTCCTTAGCCTGTCAAGAGAACAGTAAAAGATTGAAAAGAAATATGTCCCCAAAGTGTCTGCTAACAAAATGTATTTTCAAAAGTGTATCATAATTGGTATGAATTTAATAGATGTAAATGACATATACCTTGACCATTAGCTTGCTGAGGTCTTCAAAGGCCTAAAACGAGAAATGAGCTTTTATTGGAATCTGTCTAAAGAATTTAGATGTTTTAAAGCAATGAAGCACTCTGTCTTCTCCCCTATGATAAAAATGTATGAAATTTTCTTACAAATATCCATTTATTTATATGAATATTTATACAAGTACTTAATCTACCTTATTCTAGGAATAAACCATCAAATCTCCAAAACAAACTACAAAAAACAATTTTTCAAATTTTCAAAGAGGAAACAGTTATTGATTAAACAAACAAAAGATGACATAAGTAATAGTTCAGAAAATATTATTTACTGTTCTTTGACACAAGTAAGAAAATTTGTCACTGGTTTTTCTCCAAACCATTTCTAGATAGGAGCTCAAGAATCAAAGGTGTTGTAAAGCTTTCCTGGCTGAAAATGGTAACATGCAGCTGCAGGAATACTTCTTTGGGCCCAACCATTTTGGCTTTAATAGCAGGTGTGATTTAACTGAAAACATAAACCTCAGCCTCTGAATATTACACAGATTATACTTGTAGCCTTGACTAGAGTGGCTATCACAAAAGAAAAACATACGACCAAAACGTATCTAAATAAAACCCATCAATTGTTCAATTTACTACAATGAATATCCACTTCAAAGCCCTCTTCAAACTTAGACATATTTATAATTCATGTATTTCAAATTACCAAAAATATACTTCCAGTGCAGAATATCACCTGATATCCACAGATGTTATTTTTAAAAACCAATTAAGCAGCTTATCATTAATTGAAAACTCTTTCAATCCATACAGAACAGTGGTTAACAGGTTCTGACGGGCTGGTGCCCATCTTAATTCCATGCAGGAAAGTATCCCCCATCTGCAAAAGGATTTTGCTAAAAGAATAAAGTGTTGTGTACAATTCTCATGGCCGACTCACTGGGCTACTACCGAAAACAAAGGGGAACACACCTAACAGGAATTTCCTTAGATAAACAAAAGGCTTAAACACTGGATTCTTATCAGCAACAGCCAGCAGATGCAGGAAACCTTTTGTGGGAAACTCTGGGCACCAGCTCTGAAACTAAGGCAATTCTAACATTCAAATGGAGGGCAAATCACACACCAACCTCGCTTTCAAAACTAAAACGCAGACACTTTACATGCTTAGATTTTTACTTTGCGTGTTGTACGAACTGTTACTAGACTTCTACCTACGTGTAAAGAAAACGAGTAAGGCAACACTTTAAAATTTTTATATGGCAAAAATCACTTTATTTACTATATTATATTTTCATAGAAGAAGTTTGCTAAAAATAATAGTCTACATAGAATACATAAATTAGCCCTTACTGCTTATAGTTCCTAAACAATAAATACAAATATTTTAGTACCTTGGAAGTACCTATAAAACATTTTAAGTAATTATAAAACACAGACAAAAGCTTCCTCACTTCTATTTCTATTATTATTCTAAAATTTGGTATTAGCCAACTATCCAAAAAATGGGTGGAAAAACTACCCACAGGGCTTCCCTGGTGGCGCAGTGGTTGAGAGTCCGCCTGCCGAGGCAGGGGACACGGGTTCGTGCC
>NW_006799533.1:1686689-1703547 GCF_000442215.2 Lipotes vexillifer
CCTGTGAGCCATGGCCACTGAGCCTGCGCGTCCGGAGCCTGTGCTCCGCAGCGGGAGAGGCCACAACAGTGAGAGACCTGCGTACCGAAAAAAAAAAAAAAAAAACTACCCACAAAAAAAATTAAAGCAATATATGTACAAATGCAAAACAGACACATGTGCCCATCCTATTATTTTATCTGCCAGTTTATAGAACCTTCTATCCCTCTACCTCATTCATAGTTAAATTTCCACTCCATGGTTGAAAGAAAACGGCATCTGCTTTAAAACCATGGGATACTCTCCTAAGCCAATTTATAGCATTTTTTTCTTACTGACTTTCAGTCATTACTTTGGTGATTAGCTTCGGTAACTGTTAATACATTCTTGAATTTTCTGTTTCAATATTCTTCATTCTGTACTTTGCATATTCCGTTCCCTCTACCTGGATCCTCTTATCCCTACTGGTCATCTGCTAGTGCCTGCTCAACTTTCAGGCCCTGACTTCCATTACTTCTGCTCACAAGCCCTCCCTGACCCCATTAGAAGTCAGGGGCCATGCTTTGTGTTCCTGTTGCAGCCACTATTTTCTCCTAACATGGCATTTCTCACCTTGTAGCGAGCGCCTACTTGCCTGTCTGTCTGGCGCACTACAACAAATCCAAAACATCTGATGCAGGGCTCACACAGAGAGCAAGGACCATCTGCTGAATAAATCAATGACCTGCACGAGAGCCCAATGCTTGTGTACACTCCTTTGACCTACACAACTCCGTGAAAATTACACTGAAACAGAATAACATTTCATAAATTATGAAAAACGTTATTTTGAACACCAAGTTAGTATGGCAACATTCAGAAAAAGAAACACTAATAATGCAAAATTAGCTCACTGCTCCATGCCATCTCCAAAAGTGTCACACAGAAGGATGACTACGAAAGTCACTGAAAGAGGACAGCGCCTTCTGGGTGGCAGTGAGCGGCCATGATGTAGCAGACCACACTTATCTGCAAATCAGTAAACCTGAGTTCTCATAACCCTGGCTCCATATCTAGTCACTAGCCCTGAGATGATTCCTTTTCTGGATAGTTAGAACCCCTCTAATGCTAAGATGCTGGAATTCTATGGGAATAGAGGATTCTGGGAAGGTGGTGGCTATGGCAGCATAGGTTTTGAATCTCTCCAAATCCCGACATAAAAATGGGGCAACTAGATCTCAAGACCAAAACCCCACAGGCAGCATATACTAAAAAACTAAGTGACAAGATATCCACAAAACCCCCAAGGTACAAGCAAGTGGGGACAAACCAGCAAGGGCCACAAGACCTGCATGATATCAGCACTGAGGCAGGAAAAAGAAAAGGGAGGCAACAGGGCAACTGATAGGTCTGAGAAGAAGAGCCCCTGAAAGAGCCCACAGGAGTCCCTTGAAAGCAGACGGGCCAACTTGAGGACAGTAACTAAAACGGGTAGGGCTTTGCCCACTTCAATAGGAAGTGGGTACAAGGGGTCCTCAGGAAGGGCCTGTAAACAGCCCTTGAAAGTGAACCTCCTGGCTTCCCTTCCAGGACAGGAGCCAACGCTGGGGAGAAACTACTGAGACAGGAATCAGCAACTGAGCAAGGTAGAGATAACAGAGGAAGGGGACAAGGTCCAGTTGAGAACAGGGGATGGGGGCGGGGTCAGGAAATCACAGACAGCAAGCCACCTCCCTTTTTTCACGCTGCATGCACACAGCAGAAGAGTGAGCTTGTGGAATGAGAAGAGCCTCCCTGAACTAGGCCTTCCTCTGGAAGTTCAAGAAAACCAATTTCACACGAAAATTAGCAAGAGCAAGTATCAAGGTCAAATCCCACACAGAGTTATTACAAGAAAAAAGAAAATCAACAGCAGAATAACATTATAGATAATGAAAGCACGCCAGAAGGACATACTCATAGATCACATCAAAAGTTTACCTTTTATTTCAAAATGAGCTAATAGGTGTTAATAAAATGAGAGAAGCTGTGAAAGGGCAATATAAATCAGAAATGAGGTGACAGGACTCAGCAAAGAATTTTTTTAGGGCTTCCCTGGTGGCGCAGTGGTTGAGAGTCCGCCTGCCGATGCAGGGGACACGGGTTTGTGCCCCGGTCTGGGAAGATCCCACATGCCGCGGAGCGGCTGGGCCCGTGAGCCATGGCCGCTAAGCCTGCGCGTCCAGAGCCTGTGCTCCGCAATGGGAGAGGCCACAGCAGTGAGAAGCCCGCGTACCGCAAAAAAAAAAAAGAAATTTTTTAATCATTTCTGAAAGAAAGACTATACTAGACAAACACAAGAGGAATAAACACAATAGATAATATCTTAAGAGAAACAACAGGTGAAGAAGGAAATTTTTCTAAAATAAAAAAGAAACGAAGGAAAAGATAAAAAGGATTTGAAAGAAAGTCACAGAGTGGAGATAGGCCGTAGAGCTGCAACATACAGCTAATAGGAGTCTCAGAAGAAAAAAAAAAAATCTAAGCAATTATTGAAATTTAGAGAAAAACTTCTCTGAAATTAAAAGAAAACATATCTGAAACCAAATACTGAAAGCATACTGCATACCTGAGAATAACAATCCAAATACCAAGATGCCAGAACTCAGGGAATATTGTTCCCATGAGCACTTTCTGAAACATCTACTAGAGGATGAGCTCCAGACAGCCAAAATGAATGGAGGGAGGTGAATGTAAAGACTGGTGGTATCACACAGTTACTTGTACAAATGAGACTAAATGACAGCTAGAGGGGAAGAGGGTACATGGTGGCTGAACGCTCAGATAGTGTAGATACAGCACACCTATGTTTTACACGTGGGAAGAAAAGGGAGAACATACACAAAAAATCCTTTTTAATTGTTTTAGTCATTATTCGCTAGTGTAGTCCCGAATTTGAATAGGAAGCATCAGTGTGACCTCATGAGGCACCTTTATTAGAAGAAAAAAAAAAAAAATCCTAGCTCTTTCCACTGAAAAGTCCTAGAAATAAAGATCAACCCGAGAGGGATGCAAATTCCTAGCAGGCAGATTGTGGTTATGGAATACCATTTCCCACTAAAAGAAACCAGAGCTTCTCAGATAATGGTTGATTCCAGATCCGGAGCAGGAAATATACAAGATGGTCCTGGAACTTCTGTCAACACCAGGCAGTAAGGAAGCTCTCAAAGTCCACCAGGTCACATCAAAACCACTCAGGAGCCAAACTGAAGAGGCTCCCACTGGCCAAAGATGGGACAATTTGAGCTTTAACTAGGATAATAATTGCAACTGACTGAAATCATCAAATATGTTTAACTGTATGAATTCATAATAATACGTGAAAAAACCTAATTAGTCACCTCGGGAGGATGATAAGGAACCAATTTATCATCCTGATAATAAAGGAAACGGCACACGTTCTGCATTCCTTATAGGAGCCATATCACTGAGTAGCCAAACAATAATGAAGGGAAGCATCTCTTTACAAAGTGTCCCAACAAATAAATGAAAAATAAATCACAGAGTACCACCATTTGCAACCAACAGTGACCCAAAGATCTATGCACTGAACACTGACAGCCGCTAACATGATAAAAAGAGACGTGATGAACACAGTGTCACCTCTAGTCTCAACAAAGGGCTCAAACACAAGTCTGAACAAGCCTCTGGATCCAGCTGCTAATGTGCAGGAAATACAAAGGACCAAGGAACACACACAACTTTACCATAAACATGCCCTCAGCAAAACCTAGACCACAGCACTTAATAGGTCAAATGCCCTTGGTCCTTCAACAAGAATCCATATTCAGTTAGTGGGCCCAGATATGGCTATTATGATGGTTAATTTTACGTGTCAACTTGACTAGATTGGGGGGTGCCCAGGTGTCTGCTCAAGCGTTATTCTGAGTGGGTGTGTGAGGCTGTTTCCACATGAGGTTAGCATCCGAATCTGCAGGATGAGCTGAACAGTTACATTCAGATCGCCCTCCTGAATTGCCCTCTGGAGAGCCTAATGGAACAGAAAGTTCTCTGCCTGACTGACGAGCTAAGACATCAGTCTTACCCTGCCCTTGGACTGGGACTTAACACCACCAGGGCTCCTGGTTCTTAGGCCTTCACACTCCGGTTAGCAATTCTATCACCAGCTTTCCTGGGTCACCAACTGGCAGCTTCCCACAATCACATGAGGCACTTCTTTATAATAAATCTCATTGTGTATATATAGGACAATATACCTATATATAGAGAGATAAAGATATCAGCATATCTATATCTATGTATCGATAACCACATATAGATATCCAAAAGATATCCACAGCTGTATCCAGAAGAATATATCCCCTATTTGTTCTGTTTCTCTGGAGAACCTTGACTAATACAGGTATTCAGTAACTATTTGCAGTTTAGACTTTATTTGATTGAGATAAATCTTGGACATTCTATGAGCAGCACTAATCAATGGAATTTTACTTACAAACTATTGTAAGAACTAAAAAATTACTTCATAAAATCATTTCATAAAAATCCAAGACCATTTCCATATAAACACGGGAAAACTGATATGTTTAGATGTATTAACTGCCAAAATCTAAAGTATAACTCATTTTCTTAACTAGAGTTCTATTTTTTTTTTTAATTTTATTTATTTATTTGGCTGTGTTGGGTCTTCGTTTCTGTGCGAGGGCTTTCTCTAGTTGCGGCGAGCGGGGGCCACTCTTCATCGCGGTGCGCGGGCATCTCACTGTCGCGGCCTCTCTTGTTGTGGAGCACAGGCTCCAGATGCGCAGGCTCAGCAGTTGTGGCTCACGGGCCCAGTTGCTCCACGGCATGTGGGATCTTCCCTGACTAGGGCTCAAACCCGTGTTCCCTGCATTGGCAGGCAGATTCTCAACCACTGTGCCACCAGGGAAGCCCCTTAACTAGAGTTCTTTCCCCTTCATTTGAATCTCCTCATATAGGATGAGGTTTCAGAAACACTGTAAAGTACAAGCTCAGGGATGCTCTCCTAGGAGAAGTGATAAGCTGGTTTGAGCCATTCTTACTACCCCTGTGCCTGGTCCCCAAGTGGTCATCAGCATAAAACTGTGTAGTGTCCGGCCAGAGTCAAGGGCCGCAGAACAGCATTTTCCCCTCAACTAAGTTAACCAAACATCCAAAATAATTATACATAGGACCTTGAATTCATTAGGAGGACCCTCCAATCAATCCCATCTAGACTTTAAAATTTACACACAATAATTCATGACGTTTTCTAACCTCACAGAAAACAAATTTGCATTTCTTTTTAATTCCTTTCTGGAAAAGATTTTTAAAACACATTTGGGCTAAATTATGCCAACCTGAAGTAGACTCCTTAAATGGAAAAAGAGACTGTGTGGCTCCAGGCAAACTAAATATATTCCAATACACAGAACGGAGTTACTCACAGCTGTATCCAAAAGAATAAGAAAGATGGCTGGAAAAGACAGCTGACCGGAACTTGCGTAAGAATTACCTCAGAAATGTTTTTGTCAGTTTCTTTTCTTTTTTCTTCCAGTTTCCTTTCAATACCTACAATTCCTACAGCCCTTATTCTTCCTGGCTGAAAAACAAAAGTAGAAAATAGGAAGGACACAATCTTTTGTAACCCACTATATTGTGTTTTCAGTGGTGGGAGAGAACCCACAAAGAACCCAAGAAAACAGCACACAGTTACATTCAGTTTCCTTTCAAAATATTTGTCGGTTTATTGCCATACATAATGACCTTCAAATCATTATACAGAAAAACTGAACATAACAAGAGATGGTACATTTTACTCTGTATTTTAGATATAAATTAAATTTCCTCTTCATTTTTGTTCTTTGGCAAGCTATTATATAGGTATCAGATACTTAATATGGTCTCAAATGTGCAAAAAATTATAGGTAAAATTCTGGTACTTGACAGTTATTATACAAGCTACTTTTATACATTTGAGTGTCTGTCCACGTTGGTGGTTAATTAGACTGGCTTGGAAAATGTCACCCAGTGGTACTGTCTGTTCTCTCAGATGCCACACTAATTATAAAGAACAGAATGCAGAAGGGGAATCTGACTTCGGCCACCCTGAAATTACCCTGGTAAGTAGTCATGTATTATTACTAAGTGTCTACCATCTATAGAGCTCTAAATTAAGTTCTGTGAAAATCAGCTTTGAATTAGAAAATCATTATTTTGTTTCTGGCAAGTTCTATAATCATAGGACTCTTTTCCCTTAACGAAGATGCAAGTACAGAGCTGAAAATACTGGATTAGGAAACAGCTGAAAAAATACCTGGGGTCCTCTATTTGCTTGCAACGACTGGGAAACTGGCATATTCTCCCATCTTCTCTGTGTCATTTCCTCTGATAAACGCCTGTAAAACTGTTATGCACATGCATACACTTTAAGTGAGTCAGTCAGGCTGTGACATCCTTGTACAAATCATTACTTAACATTTCTTTAGTTGGAAGTCTGTTTGGTCATTTGCAACAAGCCTAGAATTCTCAGAGACATCAAAGGAAATCAAAGGAAGTTCTTTCCTTGGGTCAACTTCAGAAAGCACAAAGGGGGAAAAAAAAAGAAGGAACTGACCTTCTACATGAAGTGAACTATTCTCAACAAAGAGATGAGTGACAATGAAGTAAATAGACTTACTTTAAACAATCCTGCATGTGTGGATTGTTTTCAATCTGTAGCGAAACAGACACAGTGCCAAGAAAAATACACAACCGTTATCCATGAAGGAAGCTGAGAATAATTTGTCTAGTTAAAATGTGAGGCCAGATATTAGGGCCAAAACATGCCTACGCTCATAAAAAAAAAAAAATCAGCTATATTTTTCAGCTACAGTGAGAATGACTTCAGTTAGTCACTTAAATTTGCTCAGTGCCTGCTGTGCAAGGAACACTGAGTCAGGTGCTATAGAGAAAAAGAACATAAATCATTTATGATCTCGATGGGGAGATAAACACACACTTATAAATGTCTAAAGAATACTTACATAGCAACTTATTAATCAGAACATATGAACCATGATACTATGGAATAAGAACTTAAGCGATTAGATTTGTATGGAGTTAATAAAGATAGACTGCCTGATGTAAGGCTGGTGAACTTTCAGATGCTGAGGCAGTTAAACATGTCACTGCATTATACTCTGTCCTTTTATCCAAACAATAACACTGAACACTTAACTAGTAGCCTACCTAGCGTGGTGACTTAGCCTGTTTCCAGCCTCCACTCTTGCCTGTGACTACATCCTCCTGCCTCCCATTCCCACTGAAACCTAAACTTCGTATTCTCCACTGATAAGACTTAAGATATCATAAAAATTTTATTGTAAAATTTTATTGTGAAAACAGGTATGCTGAACAATATTGCCTGCCATCCTATTAACAAACAACAACAAAAATACAAGTACACATTTCTAGTCTGATTGTATTCATAAAGAAACTTACCTCAATCTGGCCGTGTTCTTTGAAGGACAGCTTGATGTAGGAGTTCTTACTACTCTGGAATGGGCCAGGTTCTTTGTTAGAAGGAGCTGGGTGAAGATGAACCACTATTTTGGCACTAAAGAAAGAGCAAATGTAATGTATTTAATTGTTTTTTAAAAATCACTAATTCTATTTTCATAACTTTTAATATATTTCAGATCACTTAAAATTCGTGTAGAAACAAACAACGTCCTGAAAGGAATCCTTTTAAGGTCTGTATCAATTCAGTATTAAATGAACCTTTCAAAAATATCTCTACTTAAAATCTATAAGCTGTGAACCAAAAAATTCAAATTACTAGCGCCATAGACTAAATAAAAATGTGGTTTTAGGAAGTAAGTTCAAAATAAATTTGCAGAATTTGGGGTAGTTTATGATATTGGTTTATGATTAGGTTTTCCATCTACAGAGTCATCCCCAAAGGCTACCAGGGGGCCTATAATTTCTGCCAAAGCATACAACCTTACTCATTTGAAAACAAAATGTGAAAACTTATCTGTGTAAACCTGGCCAGCTGACATTTTATTAAAACTCCATCCAAAACCAACATTCTACAGGGTCATTTTTGGAAAACGCCACTCAGTCAGCAGCATGATCTAGAGAGATATCCCACAGCAAAAACAATTCTCAAAACGCTGCTGTTCCAGGATCACAAACTACCATGATCTTTATGACTACTATTCTCTTCTATGCCATCAAAATACCATTACATTTGTTGAGTTTTATAAGTCTTTTTTTCCCAACCAGCTCAATAAACAATCTTCTATAAATATTAGCAAAACTAAAAACTCGGAGTATCTTGCATACCTAGCTTAGAGCTTTTTCTTTATGACCACATTATAGATACACCTATTACTCAATATTACTTTGTTTAGGCCCATATAGTTGCCTAAATATCACCCTAAAATTAAAACACCACATGTGGGGCCTCCTTGATGTAACAAATGCTTTGGTTTAGTGAACTGGAGCCAGGCTTGTACGGACTCTTTTTTTTTTTTTTTTTTTTTTACGGACTCTTCATTGGTTCCTTTGTGATGAACATCTTTAAGTGAAGTGAGCAAATAAGACTGTGTAAGCAGAATCATGGGACTGTGTGAAATGAACTGTCAGACAAACAATAAACCTATGACAATTAGGATCAGGTGACTAAGCAAAAGCATCATACACTCTTTAAAACTAAAAAACCTGAGCCCTAACTATCAGAATTTGTCAAAGGAAACCCAATGAAAAGCTGAAAGATGATACAAAATTAAGTTTAAACATCCCAAAGTCAGAATAAAAAGATCCATGCTAATTTTTTCATATATTCACTTCTTGGGTGATTCAATTACCACATTTCACCAAGTTTAAGATCCACCAATTCAAAGAAGCATCTTGGGTACAGAGATGTTAAAAGGTGAAAATGTACATACATCTTTGACTCAATGAGATATGGTAACTATCTGAGAGGAGGAGCTGGGAGCTAAAGAGAATATTTGAGAAAAGTCAACCTGGCATATTATCGAATTCCTCCTCACTGGAGATGTTTAAAAATAGACACTAATGTGAAGGTAAATATTTAACTATTTTTGTTATAGAGTTTAGATTTCCTTGGAACACAGCAGAGAAAAAGTCAAATGATCTGGAACACCTTAAAGTTTGCAGAACTTTTTTTTTTTATTTAAATGGTCATTTTTTAATATGATTTTTTAAAATTAATTATTATTATTATTTTTGGTTGCATTGGGTCTTCATTGCTGCGCGCAGGCTTTCTCTAGTTGCGGCGAGCGGGGGCTACTCTTCATTGCGGTGCCCGGGCTTCTCATTGCGGTGGCTTCTCTTGTTGCAGAGCACGGGGTCTAGGCGTGCGGACTTCAGTAGTTGTGGCACACGGGCTTAGTTGCTCCATGGTATGTGGGATCTTCCCAGACCAGGGCTCAAACCCATGTCCCCTGCATTGGCAGGCAGATTCTTAACCACTGTGCCACCAGGGAAGCCCAAGTTTGTAGAACTTAATAAGGAAAGCAATATATAAAGCAGTATATACGAATACTAGGTATCACTATGCTGCACACCTGAAACTGATATAATGTTCTATTGTCGATCATACCAAAAAAAGAGAAAAAACTCAATAAGATGGAGAAAACTGACAAGGTGGAAAATATAAATCAGAGAAATAGCCTACTCTAAAAATCTATGCCTTGTTAATCTCTTCAAAATATTGGTTAGTTTCTTTTATGTCAAATAAGCAATCTTTTATGCTAGCTACAACATTATAATTAAGGATGCACTGCATCTCCAGGGAAGTTTAACATTTGTTTCACTTCTACTGAAGGATTTAACTACATTAAAGCTGAAGATAAGCCCACATGGAAAAAAATTCCTTATCAGCAATATTTGTTCATAAGTTGCCCTCAATCACATGCATGTAAAGTATAAAGCCAAAATGTTTTATATACTTGAATAAACAGAAACGTTTTAACCTGTGGCTTTAAACCAAGGTGAGCACATCTCCTGGTCTGCCTGGGACAGTCCACTTTTATGCTTGCCTGATCTAATTATAAGCAGTGTCCCTTATTACTCTAAGAAATGTCCCTGTTTGGACAATAACTCTTGTGATACTCTATTCAACACTGATATCTGAAAAAGTCGAAGTTGAGAAACTTTACGGTCAACTAAAAACAGGAGCCAAGTCAAGTATTTTTCTCAGATGGGTCATTTATGATTTCAAGTACTTAATGATACATACACAGACACAGAAAAGCAAATGACTGGGGACTTCCCTGGTGGTCCAGTGGTTGGGACTCTGTGCTTCCACTACTGAGGGCCTGGGTTCAATCCCTGGTTGGGGGACTAAGATCCCGCAAGCCGCGCGGCATGCCCCCCCCCAAAAAAAAAGCAAATGTCTGTGGAAATATATACAGTGACAGCCAGCCCACACTTATTTATTATGACCTGAGGATATTACAGCAACTTTAGTACTTGATGGATGCTTTAAGAATGACTTCCATTTATCAATGAGTTTAAAGTAGGATAATACCTTCTTTTATTTTATTATTATTATTATTTTTTGCTGTACGTGGGCCTCTCACTGTTGTGGCCTCTCCTGCTGCGGAGCACAGGCTCCGGACACACAGGCTCAGCGGCCATGGCCCACGGGCCCAGCCGCTCCGCGGCATGTGGGATCTTCCCGGACCAGGGCACGAACCCGTGTCCCCTGCATCGGCAGGCGGACTTTCAATCACTGCACCACCAGGAAAGCCCTACCTTCTTTTTTTTTAAACATATTTTTCCCCAGTTTTGAGATATAATTGACATATGGCACTGTATGAGTTTAAGGTGTACAGCATAATGATTTGACTTACATACATCATGAAATGATTACCAGAGTAAATTTAGTGAACATTCAATACAAAATTAAAGAAATAGAAAAAAAATTTTTTTCTTCCTTGTGATGGGAACTCTTAGGATTTACTCTCTTGATAACTATCATAGATAACGTACAGCGGTGTTAATTACATTTATCATGTTGTCTTCAATACATCACATCCCTATTGCTTATTTATCTTAATTCTGAAAGTTTGTGCCTTTTGACCACCTTCCTCCAATTTTCCCTGCCCCCCACACCCCACCTCTGGCTACCACAATTCCCATCTCTTTTTCCATGACTTTGGTTGTTTCTTTTTGAAGTATAACTGACCTACAATACTATGTTAATTTCTGTTACACAACAGAGTGATTCTATATTTCTATACATTTCAAAATGATCCCATGATAAGTCTAGGTACGCTATGTCAACATACAAAGCTATTACTTAGTTACTGACCATATTCCCCACACTGTACCTTTCATACCCAAGACGCATTTATTTTGTAACTGGAAGTTTGTGCTTCTTAATCTCCCTCACCTACTTCCTTCCTCCCCCAGGACAATACCTTCTTAGGGGAGCTCTGACCAACAAACACAATCATCTGATTCACTTGCACACACACAGTCACGGCCATGACTGACTGAGCAATGACTCAACCAAGTTAACAAGGACAGCTTGACTGGAAACGATTTTGTGCATAAAAACTGTAATATACAGACCTTACCTTTTCCCAATTCCAGCTGCCTGTTCTTCAATGAACACGATTTGGGAAAGAGGAATGGCCATGCAGCATTCCTGGGAGGGAATCAAAAGAAAACACGATCCGTAAGACTTGTCAGAAATCCTTGTTTTATAGATTTAATGGGGTGCCACATGCCTTTAAGGTCCTTAGTAATTATAACAATAGAAAATAATAATGTTATTTTATTCCTTAAATAAACTTAAGGAAAAACTGAATGAAGACAATACTGTGGTAGCATTTTGCTGCATGGAAGAACATAAGAGGTTTAAAAGCAGCTGTCACTACCTTTGTTTTTACAGGAGCTATATCTTTTAAACAGTAGTATTTATATGAAAACTGTTTACATATAATATATTCTTATATGGAAAACAGAAAATAGAGCAGGTAAATCAAAACGACTTTAAAGAGTGTGTTATAGAGCTGATTTTTCCTCTTTATAATTTTCTATATTTCACTCACCCACCCACAATTAATTTTTAACAGAAAATACTAAGGTGGCTTCCCTTTATTATTAATTATTATTAATAATAGGTCTAAGGGTTTTGATATTAGCTCCTTTACATGATAATCAAAAAAATTATACTAAGGTTAACTTAATTTATAAACATATGGTTTAAGGACGCCTACCCCTCCAGAAAAGATTTCTTTCTTGAATCTATATTTCTTTAAAAAGAATTAGGCAACATTACCAGTTCTAAGGCATTCATCATCAACCAGGCCAGTATCACCACTGAGGGGGAAAAATTGGTTCTTGGGGGGCAAAAAGAGTCAGAATTTGCAGCAGTTAGTGACATGCAAAGAGCCTCAGTACAGTGTATAGTTTACCTGCGGAATTAAAATTTCATGGGGGAGGCAGCCAGCAATTTAAAAAATAACATAGAAAAGATTGCTTCATTTACTGGCAACACAGAAATTTACACACAAATACACACAAACACACACACACATTCAAGGTAAAGCTCTTTGGAATAAAGATATCAGGTCTATACATATCACTGAGTTCTCTCTTCCTAGAAATGCAAAAACGGGGGGGGGGTTCTCCTTTTGCTGAGTGACTGAGAGGCAGCTCATCTCAGCATCTAGGTAGAAGCCTGCACTTCTCAGCAGACCTCCAAACGGGTTGTTTTCAGGACCCCTGACTGATGGGGACACTTGAGTGTGAGGGAGAATCTGATTAGTGCTTAAAAACCAGGAGCCGCCAGGATTCTCTGTACAGTAGCTGCAGACTGTGCTAGGGTTGAATGAGGGACCAGACCCTAACTCCTCTATCTGTGCCCCATTCAGAGAGACCATATGGAACACACTATTCTGACATCTGCAAACAAAAATTTATCACATGTATTTATAGTTTTGCCAGAAAGAAAAAAAAAAATCAGTGACATAAAACCTAGAACAGAAGCAAAAAACTCGATCTTACATGATTTTTCTGATCTCTCCAAATTAGACGGTGCGTACTAAGAAGGAGGGTCCCAGCATCAAATTTTATCTAGAGAAACAAGATCATCACAAAATATTAATAACATAACACTCAATGTGGTCCAGATTTTCTTCCCCATGAATTGCACGATAGTAAGTCAATCACATAAATAAACATTTTAGAATTAGATTTATCACAAGTTAAAGAGAAGCAATGCTACACACTTCATAAGCCTTGCTAAAAGTAGGAAAAAATTGGGCCACTCTGGTGGCGCAGTGGTTGAGAATCTGTCTGCCAATGCAAGGGGACACGGGTTCAAGCCCTGGTCTGGGAAGATCCCACATGTTGTGGAGCAACGAAGCCCGTGAGCCACAACTACTGAGCCTGCGCGTCTGGAGCCTGTGCTCCGCAGCAAGAGAGGCCGCGATAGTGAGAGGCCTGCGCACCGCGATGAAGAATGGCCCCCGCTTGCCGCAACTAGAGAAAGCCCTCGCACAGAAACAAAGACCCAACACAGCCATAAATAAATAAATAAATAAAAATTAGGAAAAAATTGCAAACAACCTAGCTATGTAACAATAGGGAAGTGGTTAAATCAAGTGTGATACATTCATACTATGAAATCCATGCAGGGGTTAAAAAGAACAGTGAGGTAGAGCTACATGAACTATCATGGAACTCGAAGACATAAGGTTAGTAGGGAAGAAAGCAATTGACAGCATATTGCATAAAATGTAATCAGATAGATATAAACTCCATATCCCTCAAACTATACGTGAGATAGATCTATAAATAGATAAAGAGATGTGTGTATATATACACATATACACATATAAGTAGTAGAAAAAGGTCTAAATGGAATACTCAATGATCTGTTAACAATGGTTATCTCAGAAAAAGTGTGAGGGAATGGGTGAAAAAGAAGCAAAGTATATACTTTGCTTTTTCAAAACTATACACCTCACTATTGAGTGAATTTTTACCATCAGACTGAATTTGTGTATAACACTCATATAAATTTTTTTTTTTTTTTTTTTGCGGTACGCGGGCCTCACTGTTGGGCCCCCTCCCGCCGCAGAGCACAGGCTCCGGACGCGCAGGCTTAGCGGCCATGGCTCACTGGCCCAGCCGCTCCGCGGCATGTGGGATATTCCCGGACCGGGGCACGAACCCCTGTCCCCCGCATCGGCAGGCGGACTCTCAACCACTGCGCCACCAGGGAAGCCCTCATATAAATTTTTAAATGATTTTTAAATAATAAAAACATCCAGAAAAAAACACAAACAGATGCAAAATAAGTGTGGATGGAGACTCAATTAATGCCACTGGGACACCTAGGTTGCCCATTGGGGGCAGGCGGGAACAAAGTAAGATTATACTTAACACATTGTACCAAAATAAATTCTGGATAGATCAAATATTTGAGTTAAAAATTTATGAAAGAACTAGAAAAAAATTACAAGAAAAATTTTTAAATCACTTCAGAGTGGAGAAAGTCTTTCTAAGAAAAACATTAAACCCATTAGCATTAGAGGAAACGATTGATCGATTCCCCTCCACACACATGCATGCACACAAATTCTTCAAGGCAAAAACCACCAAGGGCAAAGATGGCAGACTGGGAAAAATAATTGTAACTCACATCTGAGACAAATGTATATGTCTCCTTAATATATAAAGTACTCTTACAAATCAATAAGGAAACAGCCTATAATCCATTAGATAAATGGGCAAAGACTGTTAATAGAAAGTTCACAGGAAAGGAACTACAAATGACTCTTAAACACATTAATTGATGCCCAATGTCACTGATGATAAGAAAAAGGTAAATTAAGACAACATCAAGATACCCCTTTTATCCATGAGATTGGCATGGCCCAAAAGTTTGATAACATTGTGCTGGTGACGTGTTGGGCAAATAAGCATTTGCACACATCACTGGAAGGACAAGTGCTATGGAGGGCAATGTATTATCATCTATCAAAAATATAAACACACAAATCCTTTGATCCAATCAACGCCCTTCTAGGAATTTATCCCACAGACAAATTCACACATGTGGACAACGATATGCTACTAGGTCATTCATTGTTGTTTTTTAAAAGCGAAAGATAGGAAACAATTTAAATGTCCATCAACAGGGAAATGTACATCCACACAAGGAATGACAACTCAGTCATTAAAAAGAATCAGGAGACTCTTTATGTATTTGATAACATCTAAGATGCCATGAATTGAAGATTCATCCTGCTTCCAGGGGTGTGGGGGGGTAGAGAATGTGCTCTTAGACTTAATGAAAATTCCCCACATAGATTAAGTGAAAAAAAGCAAGTTTCAGAACTCTGTATGCATAGTATATTACAAGTTTATACTTTAAAAAGGAAAAAACAATATATTTACGCAAACACCTGTGTATGACACATGCGTATGACTCTCTAGAATGAAGCACTGGTGACTTCTGGGGGGGGGGGACAGAGAGACTAGGATGGGAGGAAGACTGTTAACTTTTCGTGGTTTTTGAATTTTTATCAGGGATTGTGTCACTTAGGCAAATTATAAACGTAAAAATGTTTTTCAACTATAATACAATCACAAAAATACCAGCTAGGTCTTTAGGACCAAACCTTTAATCCTCATAATTTGTTATTATGCACTGGAAGTTATATAAATAAGCAAATTTTAGAGTTGGAACCCAAAAGACTGATAAGTCAAACCCCTTCATTTGTCAAAATCAAGAAATATATTGGAAGTTTCTATTCATTTTAGTTACTATAAAGTCGAATTTGCCATAAGGTAGGACATGCTTCTATCCTTTTGAGGAGTAACTAGTTATTTCAAAAGTTATAAAACAGAAACTCAAAGGAAAGCATCTTAGTGAGGGTCCAGGTTATTACAAATAATAATCCTTTTGAGTTTAAAATAATGTGATTAGGGCTTCCCTGGTGGCGCAGTGGTTAAGAATCTGCCTGCCAATGCAGGGGACATGGGTTCGAGCCCTGGTCCGGGAAGATCCCACATGCTGCGGAGCAACCAAGCCCGTGCGCCGCAACTACTGAGCCCATGTGCCACAACTACTGAGCCTGCACTCTAGAGCCCGTGGGCCACAACTACTGAGCCAGTGTGCCTACAGCCCGTGCTCCACAAGAGAAGCCACCACAATGAGAAGCCCACGCACTGCAATGAAGAGTAGCCCCAGATCTCTGCACCTAGAGAAAGCCTGTGTGCAGCAACAAAGACCCAACACAGCCCAAAATAAATAAATTAAATTAATAATTTTTTTAAAAATTTTAAAATTTTAAAAAAATAAAATAATGTGGTTAAAAATGGGTATCAAGTGAATAACCAATTAGAACATTATTATATATCATCTTAAGTAAAAATATTCATAAATGCAATTATGTATGCACTTGACAATATATTACAAGATACTCATAATATTAATATAGAAAAAAGCAGTGTACACAGCACGGTTACACACACACACGTACCTGCACAATCACACACACAGGACGTGCCAAAAGTAATTGTTTACGGGTAAAGGATTACTGATTATTTCAAGTTTCTTCTTTTGGTTTACCCATATTTAACAACTTTATTACTTGTCTAATAAAAAAAGATAAAGAAATCTGTTACAGGCATATATAACTCCATGCAACTCTGAAATGTATATAAATTATATTTTGTTAAATTGAACATAAGCAGAAACACTCTGTCAAAAAAGTCCTTTATAATAACATAACCAATACTTTTTAACATGAGTTTTAAAAAATTATTTTCTAAGAGAAACATCTGACTGTATTACTAATATCTTAATATTAGTAAGTTTAAATAATATGGTTAATAAGCTTTAATGGGAAGAAAACTGCTGAAC
>NW_006799533.1:1703557-1735927 GCF_000442215.2 Lipotes vexillifer
GCTGAACCATCTGGTCGAAGACACTCTGTAAGAGATTTCCACCAAGCACTTCAGCACCTCAGAGAAAAGACTTCGGAGTTCCACGCTTTCCTCTGCATCTGAAGTAACACATTCACATCCCTGGCATTTAATGCGGCCTGGCTACAAATGTTTTGGTTAACGTTGCATACGCAAAACCAAATAATTGAGTTTATGCTATTTTAAAAATCTCTTTTTTGGGCTTCCCTGGTGGCGCAGTGGTTGAGAGTCCGCCTGCCGATGCAGGGGACACGGGTTCGGCCCCCGGTCCGGGAAGATCCCACATGCCGCGGAGCGGCTGGGCCCGTGAGCCATGGCCGCTGAGCCTGCGCGTCCAGAGCCTGTGCTCCGCAACGGGAGAGGCCACAACGGTGAGAGGCCTGCGTACTGCAAAAAAATCTCTTTTTTGCCAATGAGTAAGATTTCACTTTTCCAGAAGCAAATACTTTATCAACTTGAGAGTACCTGATACCACATTACACAGCATAACTACATAATAGCTCTGATTAGGAAACTGCACGGTATCTGACCGAAATCCAAGCATAAGGATGTGAGTTTAAAGCTGAAGCCAGAGGACGTTCCATCACTATGTTGATGAACAATGTGCACACGTAAAGCATTGCTGCTCCCAGTGAAGACACTGTGTAATTGTTCCCTTCAGGGATTCCAAGGGATTATGAGCTCAACGGGACAGACAAGTTTAGGCTGCTTTGCTTCTACCACTCAGAGCTAGAATAATTTCAACTACTTAAAAGTCAGTAGTTAAAATAACTTAGGCATTCGCTGAATAAGCTCTCACTGTTTTGTTTTGAGTTCACATTTCTCTGTTATAAAAGTAATATGCTGTTGAAAATCTGGAAAACATTTTTTTTTAAGTCTAAAAAAGGCAATGAAATCATTCGTAATCAGACCAGCCAGGGTGTGTGGATATAATCTTAAAATAAAATGAGACCAAGATATTTATAGTTTCATAACTTGCTTTTTTTCACTTAGCAGCCTATGATTAGCCACGCCTCATGCTGATTAGGGCGTGTCATATTTAATTAACCAATCCCTATGGTGGACATTCAGACTGCTTCCAATTTTTCCCTATACTACATAATAATAAATAATATATATATAATACTGCTGAGATGCACATCCTCGTTCATTATATTTTTATGCATCTCTGATTATTTCCCGAGGGTAAATTCCTAAAAGCTGAAAGAAAATACACATTTTCTAAATCTTCTAGTATAAGCTGGCAACTTGCCACTTTACACACCACTAACCTTCTTACATTACTTTTTAAATTAGCTGAGGCTACAGACGCTTCTGTGAATTGAAACAAATGACCTGTCCACACTGCTTAGGAAAACAACATATTATCCGGTCATAAGGGGCCCATGAAAACTGTGCCTGTATAAACAAGCAAGAGGCACCTGAGCAGTGGAAAAAGCAATGGTCTGGCTCCACCCATTGCAACTGTGCGACCATGGACAGGTCGCAGTTTTCTCAACCACCTACTGAGGGTCTCAGTGTACTCATCTTCAGAGGATGTTCCATAAACATACATAGAACACACATATTACACTATGGAAAGGGTCTGGCACTGGTGACTGCTGTGTTTTTTTGTTTGTTTTTTTTTTGCAGTACGTGGGCCTCTCACTGCTGTGGCCTCTCCCATTTTGGAGCACAGGCTCCAGACGCCCAGGCTCAGTGGCCATGGCTCACGGGCCCAGCCACTCCGCGGCATGTGGGATCTTCCCGGACCGGGGCACGAACCCGTGTCTCCTGCATCAGCAGGCGGACTCTCAACCACTGCGCCACCAGGGAAGCCCCAACTGCTGTATTTTTGAAGCGCTCCAGCAGAGTGAAGAAAGCACAGTCTTTGGGAGTCTGATCAATAGAGATTTAACTCCCAGCTCTTCTGAACTAACTCAGTGGATCTTAGGGCAAGTCACTGTTGCCTGTGAGAGTTCTTTTCTCATTCAGTAAAATACTCACCTCACATGCCCATTGAGAGGATTAAATTATGTAAAGCTCCTGGCACGTAGCAGGTACGCTGCTTATTCAAGGTTTTGTGTGTTTCTTTGTTTTAATGTATGTCACACCCACAGTGAGCCAGAAGATACAAAGGACGAGGAGGGAGAGTCCACTGGTCTTAGTCCTGCACCTACTGGGGAACATGTTGGGTGCAAAGCTGAGAAGGCTGTGCAGTCTGCACTGCAGCACTGAGACCATGGGAGCTAGTAAAAGATTCTGAAAGGGCACCTGCTCAGACCTGGAGGTTGAATTGTGCAGCTTCCTGGAGTCCTCAGACCACGCGAGGTCTGGACGCCTTCCAGCAGAGGGAGAAAGCCAGGACACAGGACTTCCCCCAGGAATCAGTCTGGCCCTCAGCCACACTAGGGACAGCTCAGCAAGTGACTGAGTAGATCCAGCCCAGGGACCACAGTGGTGAGCAGGCCTTAGAGCTTTGCTTATGTTTCAAGACACCCATAGCCCTCCCGCACCACCTCCAGCTTGCAGAACGGTTAAGAATTCTTGACTAACAACAAGGACCTACTGTATAGCACAGGGAACTATATTCAGTACCTTGTAATAACCTATAATGGAAAAGAATCTGAAAAAGAATAGATACATCTGTACAACTGAACCACTTTGCTGTACACCCGATACTAACACAACACTGTAAATCAACTATACTTCAATAAATAAAGTTATAAAAAAAACAATTCTTGATGAGATCAAAGGGTCTCGACTAAGTATTTCCCATGACTTTTTTCTTAATCCTCTGATACCTATATGTCTGCTAAAACAAGAAGCAAAAATAAATAAAGGAAAAACTAGAATTTGCTAGTTCAGCAATGGTTTTTCATATATGGGTGCTAATCGTTTGATCTTTTTATTGTTTTAAAGACACCATAAGGACTTCCCTGGTGGCGCAGTGGTTGGGAATCCACCTGCCAATGCAGGGGACACGGGTTCGAGCCCTGGTCTGGGAAGATCCCACAAGCCGCGGAGCAACTAAGCCAGTGTGCCACAACTACTGAGCCTGACATGCCTAAGCCGTGCTCCACAACTAGAGAAGCCACTACAATGAGAAGCCTGCGCACCGCAACGAAGAGCAGCCCCCGCTCACCACAACTAGAGAAAGCCCGTGCACAGCAACGGGGACCCAATGCAGCCAAAAGTAAATAAATAAATTTATTTTTTTTAAAAAAACATACCATAGTTATGTTTTGTGCAGCCAACATGTCCCTAATTCGCATATTGGAATTCCATAGAACAACAGAGTGTGGGGATCAGCAAAAGCTAGACGGCCAGCAGGGAGTGGCTTTGGAGGAGACTTTGAAGACCCATCTGTCAATACCCATATTCGGACCTGAGGGTGCTGCCAAGCTCCAAGCCCCCGAGGGAGGGCAGGTTGATTAAGTTTCCCATTCTCCCCAGTTCCAAAGGTGTAACCTCGGTTTACAAAAACAAAAACACTGAGTATGTCACTCCGACCAAAACACTCAAACCCAATTTGAGATCAAGTTAATAAAAGTACTGAAGCAGTAAACAGAGTTAAGGCCAAGCAAATTATTTAAGAAAAAAAGATCTTGACTCAATAATGGAAACATGGAAAAATGCCCTCCAGTAGGGAGAGCCCCTGGGCCCCCGGTACCTCCGATGGCTGTATAACTAACCCCTGCCCTCCACCCCCTAGAAGGAAGGAAGCCTCAAGCTTCTGTAAAGCACAGACAGGAAGAGCTCTGGGTCCAGCAACGTTTGCGAAAGTACAGGAGGAAGTTTCTCTAAGGAAACTGCAAGGAAGGAGAAGAAACAAGTGAAAACTTCTGGAAACCACAAATGCTAGTGAGTAAATGGTTTTTTAAATTTTTTTCTAATTCCAGTTTATACATTTCATCCAGAACAGGATGATAGTTTGTAGTCTGACGAAAGTCTCCAGTGAACGTTAGTATTTCTGTGAAATACTGGCGATATTTCTCCTTTCAATTTGCAAACACATCTCCTAAGGTTTACGCTTGGATTACCAGGCATGGCCTACTCCATCACTCGACAAAACAATCAAACCGCCTTTCTACTGTCACTCTTAAAGAAAAAACAAACAAAACACAGAGCCTACAGCCAAGGCGTCCCAGGAGAGGCTAACTCTTCTTTTCGGAAATCCTTTTAAAGCCACCCCCCTCCCGCTCCGGCCGGGACCGCCTAGTCCCTCGGGCTCCCCCAGGTCCCAGCGCCCGAAGTCACGCCCGGTTCGGGAGCGCAGGACCCGGCGGCCTCCGGACAAAGGCGGAACCGGCCTGCCCGTCGCCCGCCCGCCCGCCGCGATCGGAGCGAGGAATCAGGGTTCCCGGCCCGCGCCCGCCGTGCCGCCCGAAGGGGTCTCACCCCGGGTGGGAAAGGGGCCGCCGCCCGACGCGCCCGCCCGGAGCCGTTCCCAAGTCGGCCGGAGCCGGGCGCTGGGCCGGCGTGGACTGCGGGGGCGGAGCCGAGCGGCGAGGCCGGGCCCGCGAGTCCGGGTCCGGGAGCGAGGCCAGGCCGGCCGCCGCCCTACCTTCTCCTCGCCGTCGTAGATGCGCACTCCCCGCTGCTGGATCACCAGGGTCTCGTTGATCTCCAGGAGGCCGCTGGTCCACACGAAGCGGTCCATGGCCGCCCCCAGGCCGGCCTCCGCCGCTCGCCCGCGCTGGCGCTCCCGGCGGCGAGCCGAGTGCCGGGCAGCCTGCGGCGCCCCCTGGCGGTGGGCGGGGTGGAGGCCGGCAGGGAGGTAGCGGTCCTGCCCGGGCGCTCTGGGGAACTCGCGCTGCCCCGGGGGCGCCGGGGGACGTGGCGACGTGCTTGGCGCGCCCCCTGGCGTTCCTTCCGCCAAGGGCCCGGTGGGGACATCCACCCCATCCTTTGTCCAGCTCAGGAACAAACACAGAGTTTACAACGGACTTTGAGGGAGCCCAAACCGCAGCTTGGACTTTCTTATTGTGCTTTATTCCTGCGTATTTGTGCCGTTTTCTTGTCAGTGCCCAGCATGCTGCCATGTTCATTAAAGGCTGTAAATGATAACTTTTTTTTCCAGATGAATTTCATGGCCTGAATTGTTTTCACACAGCTTCAATCAGTATGTAAGTACTATTTTGTACCCTTCTTTTTTTCACATTAAAATCATTTTCATTTAAGGGACTTCCCTGGTGGCACAGTGGTTAAGAAGCCGCCTGCCAATGCAGGGGACACGGGTTCGAGCCCTGGTCCGAGAAGATCCCACATGCAGCGGAGCAACTAAGCCTGTGTGCCACAACTACTGAGCCTGTGCTCTAGAGCCCACAAGCCACAACTACTGAACCCGCAAGCCACAACTACTGAAGCCTGCATGCCTAGAGTCTGTGCTCCACAACAAGAGAAGCCACTGCAATGAGAAGCCCACGCACCGCAGCGAAGAGTAGCCCCTGCTCGCCACAACTAGAGAAAGCCCGCGCAGCAACGAAGACCCAGTGCAGCCAAAAATAAATAAATAAATTTATTTTTAAAAAATAATAAAATAAAAAACTACAATGAGGTATCATTTCACACCAGTCAGAATGGCCATCATTAAAAAGTCTACAAATAATAAATGTTGGAGAGAGTGTGGAGAAAAGGGAACCCTCCTACACAGTTGGAGGGAATGTAAATTCGTGCAGCCACTATGGAAAACAGTATGGAGTTTCCTTAAAAAACTGAAAATAGAGCTACCACATAATCTAGCAATCCCACTCCTGGGCATATATCCCTAGAAAACTCTAATTCGAAAAGATACATTCACCCCAATGTTCATTGCAGCACTGTTTACAATAACCAGGACATGGAAGCAACCTAAATGTCCATTGACAAAGGAATGGATAAAGAAGACATGGTACATATATACAATGGAATATTACTCAGCCATAAAAAACAATGAAATAATGCCATTTGCAGCAACATGGATGGACCTAGAGATTATCATAGTAAGTGAAGTAAGTCAGAAAGAGAAAGATAAATACCATATATCACTTATATGTGGAATCTAAAATATGATACAAAGGAACTTATTTACAAAACAGAAACACAGAAACAAACTTAAGGCATAGAAAACAAACTTAAGGTTACCAAAGGGGAAAGCGGGGGCTGGGTGTGGGGGGATAAATCAGGAGTTTGGGATTAACAGATCCAAACTGTTTTATATATATATATATATATAAAATAGGGCTTCCCTGGTTGCACAGTGGTTAAGAATCTGCCTGCCAATGCAGGGACATGGGTTCGAGCCCTGGTCTGGGAAGATCCCACATGCTGCAGAGCAACTAAGCCCATGCACCACAGCTACTGAGCCTGCGCTCTAGAGCCCGTGAGCCACAACTACTGAGCCTGTGTGCTGCAATTACTGAAGCCCACATTCCTAGAGCCTGTGCTCCACAACAAGAGAAGCCACTGCAATGAGAAGCCCACGCACCGCAACCAAGAGTAGCCCTTGCTCCCAGCAACTAGAGAAAGCCCACGCAGCAACGAAGACCCAGTGCAGCCAAAAATAAATAAATAAATTTATTTTTAAAAAAAACAACCAATAGGGGCTTCCCTGGTGGCGCAGTGGTTGAGAGTCCGCCTGCCGATGTAGGGAACACGGGTTCGTGCCCCGGTGCGGGAGGATCCCACATGCCGCGGAGTGGCTGGGCCTGTGAGCCATGGCCGCTGGGCCTGTGCATCCGGAGCCTGTGCTCCGCAACGGGAGAGGCCACAACAGTGAGAGGCCCACATACAGCAAAACAACAACAACAAAAACAACCAGTAAGGTCCTACTGTATAGCACAGGGAACTTTATTTAATATAATAACCTATAATGGAAAAGAATATGAAAAAATATATATATATATCCATGTATGTGTATAACTGAACCACTTTGCTGTACACCAGAAACTAATACAACATTGTAAATCAACTATACTTCAATTAAAAACAACAACAACAAAAAAGCCTCACCATCACTAATCATCAGAGCAATGCAAATCAAAACCATAGTGAGATACCATCTCACACTTGTCAGAATGGCTATTATCAAAAAGACAACAAATAACAAGTGTTGGCAAGGATGTGGAGAAAAGGGAACTCTTGTGCACTATTGGCAGGAATGTAAATTGCTGCCATTACTATGGAAAACAGTGTGGAGAGTCTTCAAAAAATTAAAGGTAGAACTATTATATGATCCAACAATTTTGTTCCAGGTATTTATCTGGAAAAAGTAAAGACACTAATTCAAAAAGATACCTGCACCCCCATGTTTGTTGCAGCATTGTTTACAACAGCTAATATGGAAACAACCTAAGTGTCCATCAATGGATGAATAGGTAAAGAAAATGTGGCATATAATACACACATACAGTGGAATATTATACAGCCGTAAAAAGAATGAAATCTTGCTATTTGCAACAATGTGGATGGACCTTGAAGGGATTACATAAGCAAAATAAGTCAGAGAAAGACACTGTATGATCTCATTTACATATGGAACTCCCCCAAAACATAGAGACGACAGACTGGTGGTTGCCAGAGGTGGGGGGTTGAGGGTGTGCAAAATGGGTGAAGGGGGTCAAAAAATACAAACTTCTAATTATAAAATAAGTGTCATGGGGACAGCATGGTGACTATAATTAATAATATTATATTTCATATTTGAAAGCTGCTAAGAGAGTAAATCTCAAAAGTTCTCATCCCATGAAAAAAATTTTGTAACTGTGTATGGTGACTGATATTAACTAGACTTCTTGTGGTGATCATTTTGCAATATATGCAAATATCAAATCATTATATTGTACATCTGAAACTAATATGTTATATGTCAATTGTACTTCAATTGTTTTAAATGTTAAATAAAAATCAAAACAGGGAATTCCCTGGCAGTCCAGTGGTTAGGACTCCACACTTCCACTTCAGGGCAAACGGGTTCAATCCCTGGTAAGGGAACGAAGATCCCACGGCCAAGTAAAAAAAGAAAGAAAGAAAGAAGGATCCAGTGCCTTGCCTGCTCTTTGTTTTTGTTGACATCGGAGCTACTAGTTGAAGAAAATGCTTTTCATTGGGCCTTAATAGAACAGGAGTAATGTCCATTTCTTAAAACTCGAAAAAATAAGTAATAATAGTATGGATGTTGTATCTGAGTGGGTCATAAACGAGTAGCACATCCCAGACTCAATGTTGAAAAGATACTTTCAAAGCTTGCAGGATAATGAACATCTTCAAACAGTTGCTCAGACACTGGCCACAGAGCACCCTGCATCAATGACTGCAGCCTGGGGATATCAAGGCCCTGATGTGCCACAATCCCTGCACCTTACTTTAAAATTCCTTTATCTAACCGAATCTAAAAGATCCTCTGTACTGAAATGTCAATAGACTTTTTCCCTGTAACCTTCTGGTTTTCTGAAAGAAGAAAAAGTGAACGTTAGAAATTGCTCATCTTGGTAACTATGAAGTGAGACTAATTAAACAAAATACCCTCTGATAAAAGTTTTATTTGGGGAGTTTGGGGATTAAGAACAATAACAATGATTTTCTTGAAATTTCCTTCACTCTGAATACAGTTAAGGCAACATAACCCTAGAGTTAGACAAATGCTAAGATTTTTTTTCTCAGGTTCGTGCCTGCTTCTCCAATTGGCAAAAACTAAGACCTTTCCATCAAGCTTAGCAACCTGGAGCTCCTTTGGTTTTTTATTTGTAAAAATAAACTTCTGTCATTAAAAAAAAAAAAAAAGTGACATAGAGCATCTTAGTATATAAACCTTATCTAGCCCAGATCATTTCTTGATGCCCTTCCCAGTGATAAATTCTACGATCTGAGTTTCAGGAAGATAACATTTTGACTCAATACAGTAAAATGCTTTATCCTACTTGGAAATTCCAAGATGGGAAAGGGCTGCCTCTGAAATTCATGGATTACTTCCCAGGCTGTGTGCAATCACTGGCTGCATGGTCACTTACTGGGGACCCTGGAATTGATACAAACTCAGATTCAATGTCTGTGACTCTCATAAAAGATGTTTTGCAAAGCCCTGTGCAAATGAATATGAAAACTTGATTGCAGAGGGTGTTTGGAGACTATGAACGTTCAAATTAACCCCATAAAAGGATTGTTAAAACCCAAAATTGAGAAAGTTATCAAAGAGTTTCAAAAAAACAAAAACAGAAAACACTTCTGGATCAAACAGCTTCACAGGTGAATTCTTTTAAATCTTGACAGAACAAATAATTATTTTAGCACTTAAGTTTTCCAGAGCACAAAAAAAGCAGTTTCCAAATTCCTTTTGTGAAGCCAGAAAAACACAATCTAAGTGCAGTTTATCCAAGGAGGACAAATACAATTCAATATTAGGAAATCTATTATCAAAATTTAATCCACTGATAGATCACAGAAGAAAATTAAATGATCATTAAAGAAATAGCAAAAGACATTTGATGCAATTCAACATCTATCCCTAATTAAAAAACAAAACAAAACAAAACAAAAAAACAACAACTTAGGAATAGGCAAATACTTGACACATTGAGAATCTTGTCCAGAAACACAGTGGAGCACAATTTCCTTCCTTCCTTCCTTTCTCTCTTTGGGGTTCTTTTATTTATTTAGGTATAATTTATGTACAATAAAACTTACCAGTTTTTACTAAGGAGGTAAAAGACCTGTACTCAGAAAACTATAAGACACTGATGAAAGAAATCAAAGATGACACAAACAGATGGAGAGAGATACCATGTTCTTGGATTGGAAGACTCAATACTGTAAAAATGACTGTACTACCCAAAGCAATCTACAGATTCAATGCACTCCCTATCAAGTTACCAGTGGCAATTTTTACAAAGCTAGAACAAAAAATCTTAAATTTTGTAAGGAGACACAAAAGACCCCGAATAGCCAAAGCAGTCCTGAAGGCAAAAAATGGAGCTGGAGGAATCAAACTCCCTGACTTCAGACTATACTACAAAGCTACAGTAATCAACACAATATGGTACTAGCAGAAAAACAGAAATATAGATCAATGGAACAGGATAGAAAGCCCAGAGATAAACCTACTCACCTATGGTCATCTAATCTATGACAAAGGCAAGGATATACAATGGAGAAAAGACAGCCTCTTCAATAAGTGGTGCTGGGAAAACTGGACAGCTACATGTAAAAGAATGAAATTAGAACACTCCCTAATACCATACACAAAAATAAAATCAAAATGGATTAAAGACCTAAATGTAAGACCAGACACTATAAAACTCTTAGAGGAAAACATAGGAAGAACACTTTTCGACATAAATCACAGCAAAATCTTTTTTGATCCACCTCCTAGAGTGATGGATATAAAAACAAAAATAAACAAATGGGACCTGATGAAACTTAAAAGCTTTTGCACAGCAAAGGAAACAATAAACAAGATGAAAAGGCAACCCTCAGAATGGGAGAAAATATTTGCAAATGAATCAACAGACAAAGGATTAATCTCCAAAATATATAAACAGCTCATGCAGCTCAATATTAAAAAAACAAACAACCCAATCCAAAAATGGGCAGAAGACCTAAATAGACGTTTCTCTAAAGAAGACATACGGGTGGCCAATAAGTACATGAAAAGCTGGTCAACATCACTAATCATTAGAGAAATGCAAATCAAAACTACAGTGAGGTATCACCTCACACCAGTTAGAATGGGCATCATCAGAAAATCTACAAACAACAAATGCTGGAGAGGGTGTGGAGAAAAGGGAACCCTCTTGCACTGTTGGTGGGAATGTAAATTGATACAACCACTATGGGAAACAGTATGGAGGTTCCTTAAAAAGCTAAACATAGAATTACCATATGACCCAGCAATCCCACTACTGGGCATATACCCAGAGAAAACCATAATTCAAAAAGACACGTGCACCCCGATGTTCATTGCAGCACTGTTTACAATAGCCAGGTCATGGAAGCAGCATAAATGCCCATTGACAGACAAATGGATAAAGAAGATGTGGTACATATATACAATGGAATATTATTCAGCCATAAAAAGGAATGAAATTGGGTCATTTGTAGAGACATGGATGGACCTACAGACTGTTATACAGAGTGAAGTAAGTCAGAAAGAGAAAAACAAATATCATATATTAATGCATATATGGAATCTAGAAAAATGGTACAGATGAACCAGTTTGCAAAGAAGAAATAGAGACACAGATGTAGAGAACAAACATATGAACACCAAGCGGGGAAACTGGGTGTGGTGGGGTAGTGGTGGGATGAATAGGGAGATTGGGATTGACATATAGACACTAATATGTATAAAACAGGTAACTAATAAGAACCTGCTATATAAAAAATAAATAAAATAAAATAACTTACCAGTTTTTTGTGGTTGTTTTGCGGTACGCGGGCCTCTCACTGCTGTGGCCTCTCCCGTTGCGGAGCACAGGCTCTGGACGCGCAGGCTCAGCGGCCATGGCTCACAGGCCCAGCCGCTCCGCGGCATGTGGGATCCTCCCGCACCGGGGCACGAACCCGTGCCCCCTCCCTGGCAGGCTGACTCTCAACCACTGCTGCACCACCAGGAAAGCCCTCCTTGGGCCCTTTGTATTCAACCTTTCCCCCCCCCCCGCAACTTTGTGGCCTCTAAGAACCACTGATCTGCTTTCTATCACTATTGTTTTGCCTTTTCTAGAATTTCATGTAAATGAAATCATAAGGTCTGTGGTCCTTTGTATCTGGCTTCTTAAAGGTAATGCCATGTTTTTGAGATGCATCCACTGTGAGATAGTAAATATATATTGGTCTCTGCCCCCAGTTCCTGGCACAGAACTCCTGAAACGCTTGTAAATTCCTTAGTGATGAGAGTACTAGGAGTATCTCATGCTCTAATGAGGCGACTGTGGGTGGGCTCCTGGAGCGCTCCTGGATGGGGGCTGGTCCTGGAGGGCTCCTGGATGGGGGCTGGTCACCAGAACAACCAAGTCATGATTAGAAGCTTGGAATTTTCAGCCCCCATCCCCACCCCTAAGATAGGCTGGGACCTGGTACCCTTTACCAGAGTGCTTGCACTTGCACCTGGACAAACGTCTCTTCCAGCAACAGAATACAAAGCATATCCCAGCTGGGGCAGTTGTGAACAATAAGATACAGAAAGGCCACAAACCAACCACCATTTCCAAGGTGCCAAGAGCAAAAGCAGGGTACTGAGCAGGATCCTTGCACACAGCACAACCAAGGGGGTGGGCAGACCACCTAAGCTATGCCTCATGCCCAACACACTGATCCGCCCCTACCCTCACTCCATTTAAGGAACCAGCACAGGCCACTTCGGGGAGCGAACAAGTGTATCTGTTTCTTGTTTTCTCTCCCTCATGCTGCAGCACAGTCCCAATGAAAGCTCACCTGAATTTCTCATCTGGCCTCGTTAATTTCTATTGATTAAAGAGTCCAAGGGCCTGGGTCCATAACACCCCCAGTTCTCTAGAGAAGGGAGAGGGGCTAGAAAAAACGTTAATAATTGCTCATGTCTCCATGAAGAAGCCTCCACAAAATCCCAATAATAGGAGATTTGGAGAGCTTCCAGGCTGGTGAGCACATACACATCAGGAGGGTGACGCACCTCAGCTCCATGGGGACAGGAGCTCCTGTGCTTGGGACCCTCGCATACTTCACCCTATGGATCACTTCTTTACTTCATCTTCATCACCCTATGGCTGTTCATCTGTATCCTTTATCACATCTTTTAATAAACTGGCAAATGTAAGTTAGTGCTTCTCTAAGTTCTGTGAGCCACCCTAGCAAATTAATTGAACCCAAGGAGGAGGTCACCGGAACCTCCAATCTCTAGTCGGTTCATCAGAAGCACAGGTGATAACCTGGGCTTGTGACTGGCATCTGAAGTGTAGGGGGTAGGGGCAGTCTTGTGGGACTGGACCTTTAACCTGTAGGAGCTGACACTAACTGTGTAGTGTTAAGAATTGAGTTAAATTATAGGACACCCAGCTGGTGTCACAGGGAAGTGCTTATTGGCGGTGGGGGGGAATCTCCAAATATTTGGTGAGCAGAAGTGAAATGTTTTGTGTAGAAGTAAAGGATACACACTGGAAAGAAACGCAGTCGAGAAGGACATTTTTCCACGCTTAGGAGGGAAAAAATTGAGTTTTTCCATTTTATCCATATTGTTGTGTTTATGAGTATCTCGTTCCTTTTGATTGCCAAGTAGCAGTCGATTATATGGCTATGTCACAACTGGTTTAACCATTCATCCATTGATGGAGATTTGAGTTATTTTCTGCTTAGGTCTATTATGAATGAAGCGGCTATAAACATTCGTGTACATTTGTTTTCCTTTCTCTTGGGCAAATACCCAAGGACAGTAATTGTTGGATCATATGGTAAATGCATGTCAAACTTTATGAGAAACTGCCCAACTGTCTTCTTCAGTAGCTATACACTTTTTGTATTAGTACCAGCAGTGTAGGAGAGTTCCGGTTCCTCGCCAAACCTTGGTAATTCATCATTTTAGTGGCTGCATAGTGAGTGGTATTTCATTATGAGCAGAGATTGAACCCAGACCACAGCAGTGAAAGCCCAGAATCCTAACCACTAGGCCACCAGGAAACTCCCTCATTGTGATTTTAATTGCATCCTTTTTTTTTTTTTTTAATTTTTTGACCGTGCAGCCTGGCACGTGGGATCTTAGCACCCCCTGCGTTAGAAGGGTTGAGTCTTAACCACTGGACCAGCAGGGAAGTCCCTGCATCTTCCTGATGACCAGTGATGTTAGGCATCTTTCCATGTGCTTGTCTTCAGTTCCTATATCTTCTTTGTGAAGTGCAATTTTCTTGCACATTTAAATAATTTTGTCAGAGTTCTTACGTATTCTAGATAAAAGTCCTTTACGCAAATGTTTTGCAAATATTTTCTTTAACTCTGTAGCTTACTTTGTAGTTTTCTAAAGAGTCTTTTGAAGAGCAAAAAGTTCTTTAATGAAATCCAGTGTATTGTTTCTTTTTTAGTTCATGTTGTCTCCTGTTTAAGAAATCACTAAGATTTTCTCCTGTTTTCTTCTAGAAGTTTTATAGTTTGGGTTCTTTCATTTAGGTCTAGTTCTATTTTGAGGTTTACTTTGGTTTGTTTTGTGAGGTTTTTTTTGTTCAAGGGGTGAGGTAAGGGTCACGGTTAATATTTTGCATGTGGATATCCAGATGTCCCAGCACAATTTGCTGGAAAGATCATTCCTCTCATCCATCAGGTTGTCTTAGAAACTTTGTAGAAAATCAATTGGCCACAGAGGATTGAATATATTTCTGGAATCTCTATTGTATTTCAGTGATTTTTTTTTTTTGTCTTTCCTTACACCAGCACTACACTGTCTTGATTACTGTGGCTTTATAATATATCTTGAAATCAGGTAGTGTAAGTCCTCCAATTTTTTTGTTTCAAAATTGTTTGCCTCTCCAGATCCTATGCATTTCCATCTGAATTTTAGAATCCAATTGTCAATTTCTATAGAAATGTCTTCTAGGATTTTGACTGAGATGGGAATGAACAGATCAACTTGGAGAGAATGTACCTCTTACAATACAGGATCTTCTGATCCATAAGCATATTTATATCTCTCCATTTATTTAGGATTTATTTCTTTCCACAACATTTTGTACTTTTGCACAGAATGCTTTGCCAGAACTTCCTAGCTTCTGAACCCAACAGTTCCTTCCTGTCCCAATCCTACTAAACCTCTTCAGTGGTCAACCCTGGACCATTCCCTCTTTCTTGAGGCTCCCTCCTCCCTGGACTTTGTGTCATCACCCTGTCCTTGTCTTCCTTCTATTCCTTGGACGATCCCACCCTTTCCTCTCACAGGCGCTCTCCCCGTTTCACATGACCACAGGACGAACAACTGAAGCTGATCGTCAATACCCCAGGTGGCTGCAGTTCCGTGGTCGGCTGTGGTTGGCAGAGACCTGTTATGGAAGGAAGTCTTCTCTTTGGATCTTTTAGAAAACGATCTGCCTTCTCTCCAACAATTGTGGGACAATGATATTTTAAAAGTGTCTTTAAACGATACCCGTCTTGGAATGGGTGAGTCTGGATATTAGAGCAGAATTACCAAACTGGAAAACCTCACCATCTCAGCCTATTGAGATCTTCCAGTTTCATTTTAGTCGCTTTCTTTTTTTTAACCACTCCCACTTTTAAAGATACTGAAATTCACATATCGTAAAATTAAGTGAACAGTTCAGTCAGTGACATTAATACATTCACAGTGTTGTACAACAATCACCTTCACTTAGTTCCAAAACATTTCCATCATTCCAAAGGAAAGCCCCTTACCTGTTAAGTGGTCTCTCCCCATTCCCCTCTAACCCCAGCCCCTGGCAGCCCACAAACTGTGTTATGTCTCTATGGATTTATCTATTCTGTAATTTATTTATTTATTTATTTTGGGCTGCATTTGGGTCTTTGTTTCTGCTCACAGGCTTTCTCTAGTTGCAGTGAGCAGGGGCTATTCTTCAGTTGCCGTGCGCGGGCTTCTCATTGTGGTGGCTTCTCTTGTTGCAGACCACGGTCTCTAGGTGCATGGGCTTCAGTAGCTGTGGCACGAGGGCTCAGTAGTTGTGGCACACGGGCTTAGTTGCTCCACGGCATGTGGGATCTTCCCGGACCAGGGATTGAACCTGTGTCCCCAGCACTGGCACAAGGATTCTTAACTACTGCACCACCAGGGAAGTCCCTTGAGTCACTTTTTACCTGTTCTATTTTGTTAAACTGTTCTCTGTTGCTTAATGGGAATCCCTGGTTACCCAGCCTGTCTGATGAAACTTTAGTAAATAATCAGTAATATTCACAGTAGTATCTAAACAGCAGTGATGTCTTAGGGATGGTGATGGGTGCTGTTTAGCTGTTGGTGCTCCCAACAGTTAGCTCCCAAGAGTTAGCCTTAAGTGTAGGCAAAGTTACACTAAAAATGAGACATTTCATCAAGAAAAGAAAACTACAGAATATCCCAAATTAACTTCCCAAACTAATTTAGCAAGATGCTAGCATAAAATGCTGACGGAAAAAGCAGGGAAAGATGGGAAACACTGACCACAGTTGAGAACCATCTGTGGAGGCCCTCACACATGGGCAGGGAAGATAAAAGTTGCAACTTGTCATCTCTGTCTCCATGTTTAAAACCTGGCTGAAACAGTCCAGCTAAACCTAGCTTCAGTGATCAAGCAAGACCGAGACATGGTGTGACCCCTGTGCTTAAAACCAGAAAGGCACAGCCCAGAACTCTCCCTCTCTCCCCTGCACCACCCACAAAACCATCTAGCTCTGAGTTATTTCATTCTGTCTTATTCATTGGGTGTTTGTGCGGGTTTTATGAAGGTAATATTTTTAGATGAGGACTGAAAGATTATGGCAGCACACTTAAACGTACAAACACACAAATGAATACAACAAATGCTGATTTTACCTTCACGGGATTATAAAAGAAAGGTCTATCCCCATTTTAGCCCTTTCTCTTCCTCTCTTTTTCTCATCTGGTAATTGGGTAGTACAGAGGGAAGTAGACCCTAATTTCAGTTCCTCTTTGCAATCTGTGCAAACGCGGACAAATAACTTCTGAGCCTGTTACCTTATCTGTGAAACAGAAGATGATAACGTCCCACTTCAGAGCTGCGATGCCGCAATGAAGTAATATTTGTGAAAAGGAAATACACATGCTCTAGGTACAGTAGTGGGTGCTTATAATCCTCCTCCTCACTGAACACTCCAAACAGCACTTTTCTCCTCTGCCTTCCTCAATGCACTGTGAGCGTCTAAAGACGAGAGCTATCTGCTACAGGGACTTCGCTCCGACTCCTCCCAAGTTGCCAAGTCCAAGACAAGAGCGCTGTTTATGTTTGAAAACCTAGGGATTCAGTCCCGAGAGGTCCTAACTGAACTAGAAGTCTCAAGCCCCGCCCCACCAGACACAGAGCAGGCCCCGCCCCTCTTCGCCCGTTGGCCCATTCAATTCACGCCGGCACCAATGGGCGGAGGCGGCGGTCGCGCAGTCTAAGGCCGAGCCCAGGGCGTAGTGCGGCAGTGTGCGGCCGCTCTGGCTTGAGGGAGACTTCGGCCGTCGAGCAGGAGACACGTCCCCCTGCCCGGAGCTGCGATGAGCACCCCAGCCGTGCCCCAGGACCTGCAGCTGCCCCCGAGTCAGAGGGCCCAGTCCGCGTTCAGAGGTGAGGGCCGCGGTGGCGGGAGCGGCCGGGGCGGCCGCGGGGGGATGGCTCGGGCAGGGCCATCAGGGCCTTCGGTTCGCAGACCAGTTTCCGCCCAGTTCAGTTGTGCGAGAAGTCTGGACAGGGTTTGTGAAATGGACAGTCGGAGTGGTGCCCGCTCCGTGGTGTTAGTGTGCGGGTTGAACGCGTTGCGTGCGGTCGCGACCCACTGGCGGCGGCGACGGGCTTCGGTGAGAGGGTCCGTTTAGCCGGGGGGTGGGGTGGGGTGGGGTCGGGGGAGTGTGCGGGGCTCCGGCAGGGACCCGCGTTGGGGACCCGGGCCCGCGGAGGCGAGGCAGCGTCAGTGCTGGGAGCTGACTGCGCCTGCGCAGGGCGCTCCCGCCTCCTGAGTCGGGAGTTAATTTCTGGAGGGACCGGAGTGTTCAACTGATGCTTAGATTTAACACATGTCGCCTTCGATCTTATAGAAATCTAGGGTTAGTCTTCAGAAATAATAGATATTTCTTGTCTAACACGTGGGAAAACAGGAAAGAAATTCTCCAATTTACCAATTCTGGTAAATTAGAACTTGGAGTCTGGTGTCTCATCTCTACCATTTAGCTTCTTAAAACTTGGCTTTCAGGAGCTGTATGTTGAAAATGATGTTCTCCAGACTTTTCACTTTCAGACAGCAGAGAATGTGATTCTTGTACAGAGTGGTTATGGGGACCAGTTATAGTAACAGTCATTTCAAAATGTGATTATTTCTCAAAGGCAGTACTGAACTGGGAAATTTTCTGTTATACATAAGATGTAATCTCAAGTAGAACATTTTTCGAAGTTAAATCTTCATTTAGTCAGTATTTTATTTGATGTTGTTATTGCAGCTGATGTTGACCTGTAGCTCTTTTGTTATTTAGAGCAAAGAAGACAAAAACTCAAGGAGCATCTGTTAAAAAGAAAAACTTTTTTTGCATACAGACAGGAAAATCAGATATTATCCAGGTGAGGTCAAATTTTTTTTCACTTCACATCTGTCAAATTATATCAGAGTTATCCAGTAAAGATGTAATGTGAGCCACACCTGTAATTTAAAATTTTCTAGTAGCCCCATTTTTAAAGTTTTGTTTTTTAAAGATGAAATGAATTTTAATACATTTTATTTAATCCAGTATTTTACTTTGTATTTATTTATATTAGGTACTCTACTTATTGATATATTTTGTCTTGATGAATGCTTCATACCCTTCCCCAGGGTGGAAGATACTCAGATTCTGCTATGTTTAGGAGATAGAGCTGGCAGGACGTGGTGATGGATTAGATATGGGATGTAAAAGAAAAAATAGAGTTGAAGATGATCCTTAATGTTCCAGGGTAAAGGAGGCTAAAGAGATATGACAACTAAATTCAATACCTGACCCTTATACTGTATTTAATAGTGGAAGGGGAAATGCTATAAAGGACATTATTAGGTTAGTTTTCAACTATGAACAATAGATTAAAATGGTTAAGGTATTATGAATTTGATAACTGTTCTGTGGTTATGTAAGAGAAAATTCCTATTTTTAGGAAATAAACATTTAAGTATTTAAGGGTAAAGAGGCATCGTTTATGTAACTTAACTTGAAAGGTTCAGATAAAAAGTTGTGTATACTCCACACGTAGACATGTTCAGAAAGAGTGCAAATGATAATGCAAATGGGATAAAATGTTAACAATAGGCAAATCTGGATAAGGAGTTTGAATTATTTATAATTTTGCAGCTTTATATAAGTTTGGCATTGTTTCCAAATAAAAATTTTTTTTAATTTTTTTACTCTACATTAATTAGTTGCTTTTCTTTAGAATAAACATTTTCTTTCACAAATCCCAATTTTTTGTTTAAGACAAAAGATGATCCTAGACTTTTGATTTGAATAACTGAGTGGATAGCGATACCATATATTGAGATGGGAAGCCTGAGGGAGGAGTGGGAGAATCGGGAGTTCTGTTCTGACCATGTTAAGTCTGAGGCAGCAATAAGACATCTAAGTGGAGATGCCAAATAGCGATGTGTCTGAAGTTCAGGGGTGAGAATGGGACTACAGATATAAACTTGGGAGTTGTCAGTGTGTAGATGGTATTTCTTTAAAACCTGGGGGTGGAATGAGATTACTAGAGAGAAAGCAAAGAGAACATTAATTCACATAAGACAGTGACTCTCTACTTATTTAAATAAGGAATCCAACTGGGTCGTGGGGTTTAGAGTACTCTTATACACAATGGGAAGAAAAGAACATTCTAAACTCAACTATACAGAAATCAAATTTTGTGGACTCTAAAATGTACATTTTGTTCACATTTTTACATCTCTGAACTTGAAATCTGCCTTAGAATCCAAGGCATATCCAACTGACCCTTTTTCTTCCCGTCGTTCATGGAATACAAAGTCACTTGCTAAGAGAATTCTCACAGCCTGTACTAACCTATACTGTAGCCTGTACTAGCCTATATCTGTAAAAAGGGAGTTTAATTCTTGAAGAAGCTTTTGCTTTGTATATATATATTCTAAATGCAATGCTATTTAGAAACTAAAATCCACATGATTAATAAATTAAGTTGTGAGTGTGTGTGAAAATTTTTGAATTTCTTTAGGGAGAGCTATTTAAAAATTTTTTTTCAATGTAAGTCTAGTACTAAGTACTTAAAACTAACCAAAGAAAATGTTGCTTAATAAAGATTTTTGAAGACTTGCTTGAATGACTAGAGGATGGTTTAGAATGAGATTGGGGGCGGAGGGTATTAAGGCTTGTAAGAAAATACCTTTAAATTCCTCAGCCGACTTGTTTACACTTTTAAATCACCCTATAATAAAGAAGAGTTTTGCTTAGGACAAATAAATCTCAGCTCAGTTCTTGCCTCAGTTTAAAACTGCAAAGTCAGATAATTGTGTATCCTCCCATACCTCCCCCAGAAAAGGAAACTTCCTTGGTACGGACTTTTTTTCTTTTTTTTAAGTGGTAGAGACCAGGGAGTGAGGATATCTGAAGGCCAGATCCAAGAAGAGACAAAAGTTCTGGAACTTAAGGCAAAAATGGTAAGATACGGAATAGCCCTCCTAAATGTTCCCTTTCCCCTCATTCCTAAAGAAGGTTTTTTCCTAAACTCTTTCTGCAAGATCTGTCTTTAACTGATTTGTCTTTAACTCTTTTAGACTGATAAAGAGAATGTCGGTAGACCTACTGGGATCAAGAATAATATAACAATGGAAAAAAACTGTATTCCTTTAAAACCTTCTACTGAATTAACCAATTCAACTACAGCAGTTGATACACCTAATTTTGAGGATAATAATCAAACTCTGCCATTGTTACCAATTAAAGATGACCCCCAAAGCCAACATATGACGTTAAGCCAAGCATTTCACCTTAAAAACAACAGTAAAAAGAAACAAATGACTACAGAAAAACCAAAGCAAGATGCTAACATGCCCAAGAAACCTGTGCTTGGATCTTATCGTGGCCAAATTGTTCAGTCTAAGATTAATTCCTTTAGAAAACCTCTACAAGTCAAAGATGAGAGTTCTGCAACAACGAAGAAACTTTCAGCTACTGTCTCGAAAGCCACGAAGTCTCAGCCTGTACATGCCAGCAGTGTAACAGTGAAAAGTGATAGAGCCTTACATATGACGACTGCCACTAAATTTGTGAGCACTACATCTCAGAGCAGTCAACTTGTGCGACCTTCTATTAGAAGTCACCACAGTAATAACCAGAACACCATGAAACAAGGAATCAGTAGGACGTCTGCCAGTGTTACAGTTCGGAAAGGGCCTCGAGAGAAAGAATTATTACAGTTAAATACGGTTTCGTCTATTATCAAAACCATTTCTTCTCAGGACGTAAAAAGAAATAAGACACTATCAAGAAGCATGACATCTGAAATGGTAGCCAGACCTGCTTCGTCTTCTAATACTAAACTGATAGAAAAGTCAAAAAGCATTGACCAGCGCAGACATACCGTGGTGAAAGCAGCTATTGATAGTAGATGGACTCAGCCCAGAGAAACTGCCGAGGAGAGAAAGTAAGTAGATGTAATTTTGTTAGCTTAATTTTTAGTAGGGTACCATTTGTGAATTTGGCTTATCATTTCCTTGAATGTATTAGAGCTTTTTGTACATGGATTCTCTTCAGTGTTAGGCAGATCAATTTAAGCAAATTTATATTGTGGAACAGTATGTCCTAAGTTATTGTGCTTGAGTGTGTTTAATTAGGTTGTTTTATGTAATCTAAGTTAAAATACTTAATAAAATTGAGAAATATTTTATAACCTCTCCATTTAAAAATGTATTCTTGGGGTCTTTGTGAGCATATCATTAACATTGATAGGTTCTGTATTTCTTTTTCTTCAAGCTGGTGAACTATGTATATGCCACCAGTGTAGAATTACTTAAAGACCTGATATATTTTTTTAACTTTCACTCTATTTGACAGAATTCTGTTATCAGTATCACAGTAATGTTTATATTGCTGCTTCTAACTGTAGGGCTCGTCTGAGTGAGTGGAAAGCCGGCAAAGGAAGAGTAATGAAAAGGCCTCCAAGCTCAGTGGTTACCCAGCCTGAGCCCGAAGCACAAAATGAAAAACCAGTTGGATCCTTCTGGACTACCATGGCAGAAGAAGACGAACAACGATTGTTTACTGAAAAAGTAAACAAGACATTTTCTGAATGCCTAAACCTGATTAATGAGGTAGAATCTTTGTCTTGTATTTGTGTAGTAGTTTATAGTTTGCAAATTAACCTTCATCAACATTATCTCATTAAATTATACTGTCACTCTTTTTTGACCAATTAATGTGTCAGCAGTGTTATGGAGACTTACTGTTAATTGTGAGATTGTTTCTCTTTAGCCTTAAATGGACTACATTCTCCTGAGTTCATATAAATATATCAAACGGATACTTAGATTTTTTTCAGTTGAGTTGTAAATATTGTATTCCTCTAAGACGTTACCATAGAGTGGGCTGGGGGTGGATATTCACTCTGATACTTTTGTTTTTACATTCATTCAATATATTTACAATTTTTTTTTTCAACTTATTCCCATACTTTATCAAAGACTAGCAACACAAATTATTGTCACAGATTAAATTTAACTAAAATAATTGCAAACAGAATCCCGTTAATCTAAACCAATATCATCATGGCCTTGAACTGTAGAATTTTACGATTTGGACCAGAATTCCTATGTGTATGGTAATCAACTTCAGAGTGTTTTTTTTTATTTCCTGACTTCTCCTTAATTTAAAAAAGTATATATATGTGTAGGGCTTCCCTGGTGGCACAGTGGTTGAGAGTCCGCCTGCCGATGCAGGGAACACGGGTTTGTGCCCCGGTCCGGGAAGATCCCACATGCCGCAAAGCGGCTGAGCCCGTGAGCCATGGCCACTGAGCCTGCACGTCCAGAGCCTGTGCTCCGCAACGGGAAAGGCCACAACAGTGAGAGGCCCGTGTACCGCAAAAAAAAAAAAATATATATATATATATATACACGTGTACATTTTAATATGTATAAAAATCATCTTAATATATTGTTTAACTGTCACTTATAGTTGTGAATTTCTTTTTATACATCTTTATTGGAGTATAATTGCTCCACAATGTTGTGTTAGTTTCTGCTGTACAACAAAGTGAATCAACTATATGCACACACATATCCCCATATCCCCTCCTTCTTAAGCCTCCCTCCTACCCTCTCTATCCCACCCCTCTAGGTGGTCACAAAGCATCGAGCTGATCTCCCCGTCACTCACTAGTATCTAAGATCCATAGCAAGACTGAACATATAGAGTGTGATTTCAAACCTTTCTCTAGTCTTCATGAGCATCTTTCAACTTTTTGTGGTTCTGACAACCAGTGAAAATTATAGTCAGGGAAACTGAGTCTCTTCTTATTTCGGCTCTGCTGGGGATTTTTATTGATACTATGGAATTTTTCTGCCCTACTACTTAACTGTATATAGCTCTTAATTAGTATTTCTTTTTTCTTCTGTCTCTGACTTTTGACTGATATGCTTCTTGCTAGCCATTCAGAACAAGTCTGGAGTAAGGAGTATAATGGTGAATATTTTATGAAAAATTTTCTAGCAACCTTTTCTCTCTTTATCACTGACCTTGATTACAGTAAGTTTACTTAATTGTTCATAGTTTGTAGGCTAAATGACATCACTCACTTTATTTCCTGCTATTTTAGGGATGTCCAAAAGAAGAAGTATTGGTTACACTAAATGACCTGATTAAAAATATTCCAGATGCCAAAAAACTTGTTAAATATTGGATATGCCTTGCACGTGTTGAACCACTTACGAGTCCTATTGAAAATATTATCGCAATCTATGAAAAGGCCATTCTGGCAGGAGCTCAGGTGAGATTAAAACTTACTGATCTTTATTATTACAGTGTAAATAATTCAGAATTATTTTGGAACACATCACTGCATAACTTGATAAAATTGTGGTTATATATGTGGCAGTGATGAATGTTTAAAGGCCACAAGGATTGCATATTATAAAGGCTGTTTCTCAACCTTCTAAAACTTGCTCATGTACTAGGGATAATCAGACCTTAGAAAATAGATATAAGCTGAAATGTGTATTTCATGAAACATGCTGTGAGAAATATTTTAGCACAGCATGTCGTTTTGCATATTCTCTAGTTGAGAAATCTACTGGGAAACCGAATTTTCAATATTAAAATGTATTTATTGACTAGAAAGCAAATGGAATTAAATTAACTTTTAAAATGTTAGTAAGTTCTGATGGCTTTGTGAGAGAATTCTCTTTCACTTTAGGAGTATATCTTTATGGATTCACATTTATATGCCATATGTTTGGTCCAGAAAACAGCAATAAACTAATATCTCTGACATTATTACCATCATAGTGGTTTGATATTATACCTGTCACCTCTTCCTTATGTGCTGCTACCAGAAAAACCCTGGGTATAGAAAAAAATGGTATCTTGAGGTTTTTTTGATTTGATTGGTTTTGTTGTCTTTATGGGCAGATATTCCTAAAATGTATTTCCTTCTGACCAAGTTTCTCAGAAACGCATTCTTGGAAATTGTTTACAAAGAGAGTTTTTTAAAAAACTTTTTTAGCCTTTTCTTAAGAAAGGTCTATATCCTTTAGTATCAGCAAAACCAGCCGATGCTATTTGATCTTTCACCTGAATCAAAAATCAAATATTCAGCAGATATTCTCTCTATGACTATTATGTGTAAAACACTTTGCTGAAGGGTAATTGTATTTCACCGAATCTCACCTGGAAGAGAATGTTAGGTCCCTACTACATTGAACCAGAAGGGACGTTACTTATAGCAGCTTGTGACAGTATACCTAGGATGCAAAACTAGAGCCAGGTGTTCACAGAGAAAGCAGTAGTGTAAAGAGAAAGATGTGAGACCAGAGCAGAAATTGGAAAACAGGGATCAAAATTAGCCAAGAAAATGAAAAGCCAGATGGGTGAGTAGTTCAGGACTAAGTTCTAGAATTAAGAATTTGAGCCTGAGCTTCTCTTCTGTATAATATTTTGAATATATTGCATTAGCAGGCATCGTGGTTCAAAGGAACATAGTAAGTACTTATAATATCTGACATATAATGGATACTTTACTAAACTGTTGAATTTTTTTTTTTTTTTTGCGGTACGCGGGCCTCTCACTGTTGTGGCTTCTCCCGTTGCGGAGCACAAGCTCTGGGCGCGCAGGCTCAGTGGCCATGGCTCACGGGCCCAGTCGCTCCGCAGCATGTGGGATCTTCCCGGACCGGGGCACGGACCCATGTCCCCTGCATCGGCAGGCGGACTCTCAACCACTGCGCCACCAGGGAAGCCCCAAACTGTTGAATTTTTGAATAAATGAAATGTTAGGCTGATCAACCTTGAACTCTTCAGAAATGCATTTAATAGCATGTGAAACAAAAATATAACCATGGACTTGGATGTAGGGGAAAAGGAATAAACTAATATAAATTTAGAGAAACTTAATATAATCAGCTCTTTGATAGATATTAATAGTCTTAATTTGCTATTTGTTCATTCATTTTGTTCCTATCAGGTAAGCAGTAATATTTACCATAGGCTGAAGAAAAATTATGGGGAAATTTTTTAAACTGATGAAATTCTATCCCTTAAGTTCATTTTTATTGGAAAAGACAGTCACTTTTTTCAATTGGAGTGGCAAATTAAGTGTTCTGAGAAAAATGGTCCAAGAATCATTGCTTTGTTATATAATATGAAATTTAATCACTGGTTTTAATATTTTCAACTTGGACAACCTTAGTTAATGTCTGAGAGTATAAAACTTATATGGGTCTGCTTTCTTCATTAAAAAAAAAATTAAGCCTATTGAAGAGATGCGACATGCAATTGTTGACATTCTTACAATGAAGAGTCAAGAAAAAGTTAAATTTGGTAAGTTAGTTTCTTTTGTTTTCTTCAAGTGAATTGTGATTTAATTAAATTTCTTTGCTGAGTTATTTTTCTTTTATCTTTTTAAACTTTTTAAATATTTAAGTTGTTTCTTTCCTCATACTTTTGTTGACATACCTCTGAAATTCATTGGCTTTACGTGGTATAAATAATTTTTAATTAGGAGGTCTGATTTGAAACCCAAATTTGTTATCATGTGTCTGTGAAAGTTACCTTTCTAGGCCTTAATTTCCTGTCTTAAAAATGAAGCAGTTTGACTAGATGATCTATAAGACTTTTTGGTTCAACAGAGAATATTTCTGTTTATGTTTGCTGTTATTATGCCCCAGTGGAACATACAGATGTATATGCTCTGATCTTACTGGCTATATTTAATAAAGGAGCGTAAGAGGGAATGGTCAGGGAGACAGGAGGAGAAACCAGGAAAAACTAGTATACCACAAACCAAAGGAGCAGAAAGGTTTAAGAATAGCCCAACCCATTGAAATGGGTGAAGGGCGTCAAAAGATACAAATTACCAGTTATAAAATAAATAAGTCTTGGGCATACAAAGTACAGCATGGTGACTGTAGATAATAACACTGTATTGCATATTTGAAAGTTGCTGAGAGAGTAGATCTTAAAAGTCCTCATCACAAGAAAAAAAATGTGTAACTATATATGGGGAGAGATGTTTTCATTTCACAATATGTTCTGGTCATCATTTCATGATACATACAAATATCAAATCATGTTGTACACTTGAAACTAATATAATGTTGTATGTCATTTATACCTCAATTAAAAAAATTTTTTTTTTAAAGTATAACCTAATCCTGTGTCTTTGTGCTAAAGACAGCAAAGTAGAAATAAGAATTTTATAGAACCTTCTTCCTCATAATTCTCGCTGGCTCTAGAGATATTTAGAAAGAAAAAAAAAAGTATTTAAACCTGATTCAGTTATTCTACCTTTTTTTTCCTTAATAGAATCATACTAGTTAGTGGAATCTTTCCAGCTGGTAGAATATTTATCTTTAGATGGAAAAAGAAATGCTATCCATAAACTCTTGGCTTTCAAAATATATAATTATAAATTCTAGGTATAAAATCCATTTTACAAATTAAAATTATTTGTAAACAGCAAGAAAACATCTTTGGGAAGTATAAGACAAATAATAAGAGAGAGAAGCACCACTTATCTCTCAGATTCCTTAATCCCAGAAATCCAAACTTGACTACATCACTTTTCCCTAAACCTTTTCCTTAGTTTGGTTCCCTATCTCAGTGACCGACACTGTCGAGTTCTCCAAGCCAGAAATCTTGGGGTTATATTTCACTCCTCTCTTTTCCCACTTTCCCACCCCTGTTTCCTAGCCAATCAAATTCAGTTTAACTTCCTAGGCATCTCTTAAAATCTGTCCACTTCTCTCCATCCTTACTCTTATTACTATAGTCATGGTCACTGACAGCTCTTAGGTGGACTACAACAACGGTTTCCTTACTTAGTTTCCTGCTTCACTGCTCTGGCTCCAATCTGTTCTCAAGACTGCAACCAAAATGCCCCATCACGTCTCTGCTTACATTCCTGATCCCAGCCTCTCTTGTCACTCCCTCTCCTACACATCCCTGATTTCTTTCTTTACTTTTTTTTTATTTCCTAGAAGGGGCTGTACTATCTCTCTTGCCTCTGGGTCTCTCCAAGCCAGTCTTCTACTTTTAACCTAATTCATATTTATCCTTTAGACCACAGTTCACCTGTCACTTCCTTGAGGCAGCCTTCCCTGATGTCCACCTTTCCTCTCAACCCAACTAGATGAGATGCCCTGTTTTGTGCTCACTGGTTTTCTCTGTGCAGTATTTTATGCACTTGATTGCTTGTTTGTTTGTCTTGTCTTTCAAACTCTAAACTCTGTTGTCAAGGGCTGGGTCTGATCTTCCTCGCCACTGCAGCCCCAGTACTACTGCAAAAATATTTGTTGAATTAATGAATCGATATTCCCTCTCTCCTCACTTCAACTTATCCTCAGTAAACCACATTCACTTTATAATGTAACTAAAATCATCACTTAGTAAAAATCTGTATCAATTTTAAAAAAAGGAAAAAACCTAATAATTTCCTAATAATCAAATCTAAAGGTCTTTTCAGCTCAGTGGATTTACCAGGATGTCTCACAAGTATTTCACATCTATCATGTTTTATTTGGAACACCTTGTCTTCCCTCGCTGCTTCCTCATACCACCATCTCTTCCTCCCAAAAAGAAAAAAAAAAAGAAAAAATCCTCTTTTGTCATTAAAGACTCTGAAGCAAGAAATTTTAGAAGGAATGCACACATCCACACTCATTCAGACCTTCATATGCGTTAATTTGTTAAGTCCTGATTCAGGAATAACACTAAACTTGGGCCCTTCCTTCTCACTGTCCACCTCTACCACCTTGCTCAGGCTGTGATAACAGCTTTGTCTTCTTACCATCACAGATCATTACCTTTTTTTTTTTTGGTTGTGCTGCACAGCATGTGGAATCTTAGTTCCCCGACTAGGGATCAAACCCATGCCCCTGCAGTGGAAGCACGGAGTCTTAACTGCTGGACCACCAGGGAAGTCCCACAAATCATTCCCTGCCATTCTAAACCGTTCTGTATAGTGAAATCTAATTGTATCTGTCTCTCCAGTGAATTTTTTTTTTTTTTTTTTGCGGTATGCGGGCCTCTCACTGCTGTGGCCTCTCCCATTGCAGAGCACAGGCTCCACACATGCAGGCTCAGCGGCCATGGCTCACAGGCCCAGCCACTCCGCAGCATGTGGGATCTTCCCGGACCGGGGCACAAACCCATGTCCCCTGCATCGGCAGGCGGACTCTCAACCACTGCGCCACCACGGAAGCCCTCCAGTGAATTTTTTTAACTAAAACTTCCTACCTGTCTGAACTCATCACCTCCTTCCCACATTTGCACCTTGCTCCTTACCCTATGTTCTAAGCACACTGGCCCTTTAATATTGTCTTAATGGATCATTTTCTTTTAAGCTTCATATCGAAATTGTCTTCCTTTGTCTTGTACTCATTTTTCAAGACCCTGCCTAAATGTCATTTGTGAAGCCTTCCCTTGCCATCTCCCTGTCCCTCAAGCAAAGTCAGTTATTTCTTTTTATGGGTTCCCATAACCTTTTGTTTTTACCTCAATGAAAGCATTTTCCTCCTTTTATAATTATTTTAAAGCATGTCTCTTCCACAGAATGTGAACTTTTTAAAGGATGGGGATGATTTCCTTCTTATATTTGTATCTGTAATCCCTGACACATAGGAGATAGTAAATATTTGTTAAATAATTGTTAGCAGTATTTGCTTAGAAAAACTAATGGTTAGGAGATGGCAGTTTGGTTCCTTTATTTTGAAAATCTGGCCAATTGTAAATAACTTTGTCTTCTGATTTTGTTCTTTAAATTTGACCAAAAGCTTAATCTATAAATCTGTTTCTATAGGAGAAAATATTGAGGAGGCTTGTGCGACCAAGGAACAAATCCAAGAAGCCACCATTGACGATATAAGTGTTAATCTGGGGTCAGAAAAACCGGAAATAGAAAATAAGCATCCTAGAAATGTGGTATTTCAAGGTTGTGAAAAAGAGCAAGATGACAAAACAAAAGACCCAACCAGTGATGTTAAAACCCCCAATACAGAAACTAGGGCGGGTTGCTTAATTAAATATAATGTGTCTACTACTCCATACTTGCAAAGGTAAACTTTTAAAATGTAATGTGCTCTGATTTGTTTTTATGCTTAGGATAATGCATGTGGTATTTTAAAATGTTTAAGAGAGCTTCCGATTAGAACTATTTGTTAATAGAAAGGTTTGAAACAAACAAAATGTGATTGGAACATTTCGCCTTTTAAATACTGTATTTGCTTTGCTTTTCCCTAAATATTGCCATTTTAAAAAAGAAAAACTTTTACATCATTTTACTTTTATCTCTGTATTATTAATAACAGTGGGTTTTGGAATTGAGCAATTAGCCAATTCTATAGATATTCAAGTATCTACTGTGTACAAGTTGTAACAACAGAGAAATGAATAAGTTCCTTACTTACTGCAGGACCTCTTTCTGTAGGACAAGCAGTGGCATGGTTGTAACATGCAAGTTATAGTATGATAAATAGCATAAAAGTGTGAAGTGAAAATGTTAATGTGTTTTTTAACTCTGGGAATAATTTTGTGGTTTTTTTAGTGTGAAAAAGAAGATGCAGTTTGACGAAACAAATTCTGCATTTAAAGAGCTAAAGTTTCTCACACCAGTTAGACGATCTCGACGTCTTCAAGAGAAGACTTCAAAATTACCAGATATGTTAAAAGACCATTTTCCCTGTGTGTCTTCACTGGAGCAGTTAACAGAGTTGGGAAGTGAAACTGACGCTTTTGTGTGCCGCCCCAATGCGGCCCTGTGCCGCTTGTACTCGGAGACTGACACGACAGAAGAGAAGTGAAGCTCTGATAGGAGGTTGTATTATTCCAAGGGTGTTTGGTTGGTTGGTTTGTAGTGGCTTTGCATGTCCCTTAGGTCAAGAGTCGCCAAGTACCTAAGTATTCACGGCAGTCAGCGCTCCTACTAATGTCTACTCTATATCAGGTGTTGCGTCTGTGCGTCGGAAAGCTAATCCTACCTTGTCGATTGGGTAGGAGATTTCCTCTAAGACAGGTAAATTTTGTGAAGACAAGAGTTAGCTTGCTTTGTCACCCAATTCTAGTAGCCCAAACTGCTATGGTCTCCTGTGTCCCTGGGACTCTGCCCCTGGTTCTTCACTGTCACTCTCCAGCAATGCCAGTGAGTCTGCATCTGTGGTCTCTTGGCCTCTTTTTTCTTGTAGCCGAGGTCCCCGAGAGGGACAGTTAACTAAATACTCCATTTCTAAGAGAAGATACTTTGTTGGAAGAAAGAAAATGTGCCAAACCTAGTGGGCATTCAGAACTTTAAATCTGAGTTCCTTTCCTTAGTTCCTTTTCTAACTTGACTATCCAAAATGTTAAAAATTTTAACTTCCGTCACTTCTTTTGATATAGTTTATAGACTAATAGGAGGCAGTTAGAGAAGGAATATATAATATTTCATAAATGTCATCCTAGTTTAGGTAGTATTTCTAAAATAACTAATACTTAAAATTGGTTTCTTTCTTGTAATATAAAAACTTCATCATGTCTCCTAAAACCTGATAATCATACACAGTAAGTAGGTCTCTGCTCCCCACACATAAATACCACCAGTAAAATTGTTTTGTAAGTCTCTGAACTAATACTTAAACGGCATACATCCTTCACCAACTCTACAGTTTCAAGTAAGGATTTAGTCATTGTAAAAGGTTAGATAGTTTTAAAACTGTAATATGAATGTGGTTGAAAATCACATACTTATTCTTATTTATGTTCATTAATTCCATTTGTATAATAGTGCCAGTCTTTGTTCTATTTATTGTCTTATGTTCTAGAGAGTAGGGTTTTTATTCCTTTTAAGCTGTGTACCTAATATGTATACAATAAATGAAAACAGCTATATAACGATATTGCAATGACATTTCTTTCAACAAATATAAAATGCAATTTAACCACGGTGAATAAATTTGAACCTTGCCTTTGAAATACATTATAGTGGGATTGGACTTTAGGTTTTTCAACACTTAAAATAAGTGTGTGCTTAATGGTGTATTTCCTTTTGAAAAATTATCAATCTACTTACCTAAAAATTAAAAACTAATTCTTTAGGTTTTTATCATCCTTTGTATGAATGGCGCAAAATATGCCATTTTGAAATAAACTTCAAGCTGGCATATACTCTCAGCTTTGTAATATCCATACCATATGTTTCATTAGGCCATATAACATAGCTTGAAATATCTCAGTGAAAGAGAGCTTGAGATAAACTGTTCTGTTTGGACAGGTTTCATACAGTGGTTTTTTTCTTTTTTTCCTCTTCAACGGAGGGAAAATCTATGTAAATCGTCATAGTTCTAACACTTATTGACTAGTTGTAACTCCTTTCCAGATGCTTAAGAACAGTTAGAACATGTCTGACCTAGGTTTGTTCCAAGCTAAATATCTCCAAGAATGTGATGGATGGTGCATGAGCCTTGAAGTCCAACAGACCTACATTCAAAAGTTCTGCTCCTACCTTCTCTTAAAAGTTACATGACTGTGGAGAAGCTACTTAGTTGAATCTCCTGTTTCTGAAGGGTGAAGTGGAGATAATCCGTTTTGGTCATTTTGTATCATTTTTATCTGCCTGTCCCCCCTGTTGAATGTCCAGAATGGGCACCTGACTGAAGCTGGACTGTCAGAATCCTTTCCACAGGTGTTTGGAATCAGGACTGAGAGTCAGTCTTTCCTATGTAGTTGGACCTGGAAAATGTAAATAGGCACTGGGAGACCGTTGGAAGGTTGGGGAGCAAAGGTCACCAGAGAGAACAGTGAAGTAACTACCCAGAGAAAAGCAGGGGCTCCTGCCTGGGGTTTTCTTTTTCTTTTTCTTTTTTTTAATTTTAAAATGTTGGTTTTATTTTAAGACTCTCTTAACTGCTCCAGCAACCCCAGGCAGCCTCTACATCCCTCACACAGGACTCATCCCAGCCGCCCCCGCTAAACTATCCGAAGTTGTGGCCTCAGTGAGTTTTGAATTCAGCAGGGACGGAAATTATTTAGGGGCCCACAGGCAGGCATGATTTTCACTTGTATAG
>NW_006799533.1:1735974-1736615 GCF_000442215.2 Lipotes vexillifer
CAGCAGGAACTGAAATTATTTAGGGTCCCACAGGCAGGCAGCATTTTCACCAGAATGTGGGTTTTCTGGCCCCCACCAGTATGTGCATTTTAGACAAGCAGTGAAACAAGGTCAAGCTGGAGCTTTTGGCGCCCCAGACGAGGTGGGGCAGCCAAGGCGGGAGAGGGAGAGGCGTTCGGAGCAGCGCAAGGCACTCCAGGCCAGGCTCTTCCAGATTCTGACTCCACCCAGGACTTGAATTTTAAAGATTGTTTAAATATACGTTTTCTCCTTTTTTAAAAAACAGTGTTACTGAGCTAATTCACATACCGTAAAATTCACCCTTTTAAAGTGTACAATTCAGTGGGTTTTAGTATATTCAGAGTTGTTTAACCATCACCACAATCTAACTTTAGAGTATTTTCATCACCCCATATACTTTTGCAACACAGATTAAGATAAACAATAACAAAATAGGTGGTTTGGGGATAAAATTGTTTTTGAATACAACCACCCTTGATACCACAAATGAGAAAACTGTTGGGCCCCAAAGAAAACAGAAGTGACTCTTGGAGATGCTTCTGCCCCTTTTTCTCTGTGCTCCTTTCTATTTTCTTGCAGCCCCGTCCGCAAGCATACGCCACTTTGGGATTACTCTTTCC
>NW_006799533.1:1736625-1746067 GCF_000442215.2 Lipotes vexillifer
CTCTTTCCCATAAGCACAGGCTCTGTCCACCCATTTAAGTGTATAAATGATCAGCCAACACTATTGGATGATGACATTTATTCTTCAGGACTACAAGTTATTGGTGGATGGCTGTCTAGAGCCATGGGCACCGTGGTAACGAGTTGTGAATGCAGCTGGAAGGTCCGCCGTGGGGTCAGCAGCTCGCCCACGTGCACGTGCACAAGCTCTTCCTGAGCACGAAATCTCAGAACTTAGTCCTTTGCTGCTCAAACCGAGGTCTGGCAAGCAGCAGCCTGGCATCATCTGTGAGCGTGCTGGAAACTTTGAAGTTGCCGATATACAGGCCAGGCAGGACCTTGTTCATCCCATTCCCCACGACGACCTCGCGGTCTAGCACCCAGGGCGCGGCTGCAGGCGTGCTGAGGACCTGTTGGAGCGGGCGGGGGAGGAGCGGGCGGGCGGGCAGGCAGCGCTGCGCGCCCGCAGCGTAAACAACAACAAGCACCGGCGGCGCCCTGGCCTCTCTGTACTCTCCGCTCCTGTCCCCCGCGCCCCCCGGACTCCCCGGCCGCCGGGCAGAGGCACAGGCGCCCCTGCGGGACGGGGCTCGCGGCGCCTGCCCCCCCACCCCGAAGTGAGCCCGGCGCCTGCCACGCCGGCCCCCTGGACTTGTGGACGCGGTTTTCTAGGGTCCCGGCCGGGGCGCAGGGACATGGCTCCTGGGTGCGGGGGCCTCCAGGATTATGGCTCCTCGGAGGCCTGCCTGGGGTTTTCGATAGCCTGTCAGTTGTGTATCCAAATATATTCTTGATGTTAAATTCAAATACAGATAAAGCAAAATTCCTCTACTCCAATCCCACTACCCTCGATAAATGTAATACTAGTATGGTAACCTTCCAAATTCTTTTCTGTATATTTACCACACATACACAGATATAAATACATATAAACACGTGTATGTGTGGATATTGTTTTTGCTTTGTTGGATATAAATACCATACTTTATGTATGGTTCTGCAAGTCATTTTTAAGTCATAGGAACTCTTCATTGACATGGATCAATACATTAAGACTACATGGGAGGTTAGTAAATAGTAAAATTTACATTTCAAAAAAGAGAAAAGAATCTGTGAGTCAGTTACCTATCCATTTTGAGAGCAAGAAATTTCAATCTCTATACCACTTGCAAAAATTAATTCCGGTAGAATAGATGGTTAAATTTAAGTAAGTATATTAGAAGGAAATGTGAAATACATTTTCTCCTTAGGACAGGGAGGACTTCTTTTATAAAGAACTCTTTTAACACCGAAGGATTGGCAGAGCTCATAGAATTAAGCAGCAGGACGAGTCCCACCTCCGTGGGAATAAGTGAGACATTCAGAAGCCAGACCCGTTACCACACCTGAGATCTTCAAAATTCTGAGAAAATGTACTCTGAAGCTATAATTCTATGCCCAAGCTATAATTCAAGTTTGAGGGCATTTTCAAACATGCAAAGATTCAGTTTACCGCTCATGATCTTGTCTGAAAGTATCCCTAGGGGTTTTATTCCAGTGAAATAAAAAGTAAATCTAAGGGCTTCCCTGGTGGCGCAGTGGTTGAGGGTCCGCCTGCCGATGCAGGAGACGCGGGTTCGTGCCCCGGTCCGGGAGGATTCCACATGCCACGTAGCAGCTGGGCCCGTAAGCCATGGCCGCTGAGCCTGCGCGTCCGGAGCCTGTGCTCCGCAACGGGAGAGGCCACAACAGTGAGAGGCCCGCGTACTGCAAAACAACAACAACAACAAAAACAAACAAACAAAAAGTAAATCTAAGATTTAAAGAATAATTAAGCACACCAAATCAAAAAAAAAAACAGTGAAATCCACATAATTTTAGATTACAAAACATTATATAAAATGAAAATACTCCAACAGGAGAGGTGTCAAGGAGAAAAGAAAAACAGAACTGAAGCTAATTACCTTGCTAACAAACTCGTCATGTTTGGGTGCAGGATACAGAGATTCATGCTTACTCTCACCATCTAGTAGGCATTTAATTGTGAAAAATATAAAATGTAAGGGTAAGACCCAGCAATTCCATCCCTAAGTATCAAGGAGAAATGAAAACATGCCCAGGCAAAGACTGTACACAAAGATGTTCGTAATAGTCTTATATGAGCCCAAAACTGGAAACAACACAAAAGCCCATCAACTGGTGAATGAGAAAACATCGTATGCTATATCCACTCAATGGAAATTAAGCAAAAGAAAACAGACGTTAAGAAAATGGAACAAACTACTGATAAACATAGCAACATAGATGAACCTCAAAAACACACTAAGTAGGGCTTCCCTGGTGGTGCAGTGGTTAAGAATCCACTTGCTAAAGCAGGGGACAAGGGTTCAAGCCCTGGCCTGGGAAAATCCCACATGCTGCGGAGCAACTAAGCCCGTGCGCCACAACTACTGAGCCTGCATGCCACAACTACTAAAGCCCACGCGCCTAGAGCCTGTGCTCCACAAGAGAAGCCACCGCAATGAGAAGCCTGCGCGCTGCAGCAAAGAGAGGCCCCTGCTCGCCGCAACTAGAGAAAGCCTGCGCGCGGCAACGAAGACCCAAAGCAGCCAAAAATAAAATAAATAAATATATTTTTAAAAAAAAGATGAAGAGACTCTGTCTCTTATTTATAAAATTAAGACAATCTTTTTTTCTGTATCAATAGGGCCTGGAGTCTGAAACTATTATCTCATTAGGAACTCAGGAAAATTAACTTTGAGCTTCAAAGGTCACTGGGCATCATATCTGTTTAATATTTTGAAAATATCTGTTGTATCTACGTGGCTTATCAGGACGGAAACTAGACTCTAATCAGCTCTTACTTGTTCATTGTACACCATACTCTGCAAAGCTAGAGGTGCTGTCTACAAATGCCTACTATGTTATTATCACCTAAAGCCCATTATTTTCCTAGACTTATGGTGGTGATCATTTTGAAATGTATAGAAATATCAAATTAGTATGTTGTGCACCAGGAATTAACATAGTGTTGTAGGTCAATTGTACTTCAACGAACAAACCAACCAACCTATAGAAAAAGATCAGATTTGCGGTTACCAGAGGGGCGGGGCGGGAGGGGGAATTGGATGGAGATGGTCAAAAAGTACAAACTTCCAGTTATAAGATAAATAAGTACTAGGGATATAACATACAACATGATAAATAGAATGTATAAACAGTGCTGTATATTTATATGAAAGCTCATCACAAGGAAAAAACATTTTTTTCTTTTATTTTGCATCTGTATGAGATGATGGACATTCACTAAACTTATTGTGGTCATTACTTCATAAGGTATGTAAGTCAAATCATGATGCTGTACACCTTAAATTTACACAGTGCTGTATGTCAATTATATCTCAATAAAACTGGAAGAAAAAAAAAAAGACCATTACTTTTCCACCTTCTTTTGAGGTTCAGAGCATCCAACTAGATCGGTGTTTCTCAATCAGGGGCTATTCTGTGCCAGTTCTCCCCACTCCACTCCCACCTCCCATCCTGGGACATTTTCAATATCTGGAGACAGATTTTTACAACCGAGGGCAGGGGGTACTGCTGGCATCTGGCGGGCAGAGGCCAGAGATAACCACTAAACAACCTACAAAGCACAAGGCAAGCAGCCACACCCTCACCCCATAACTACCAAATGTAAGGTAGATAGCTAATGGGAAGCAGCCGCATAGCACAGGGAGATCAGCTCGGTGCTTTGTGACCGCCTGGAGGGGTGGGATAGGGAGGGTGGGAGGGAGGGAGACGCAAGAGGGAAGAGATATGGGAACATATGTATATGTATAACTGATTCACTTTGTTATAAAGCAGAAACTAACACACCATTGTAAAGCAATTATACTCCAATAATGATGTAAAAAAAAAAAAAAGAATTATCCAGCCCAAACTGTCAACAGGGCTGAGGGGAGAAACCCTGAACTAGATTACCCGCTCCTGTCTCCCTGTTAATGCCATCTGATGACCTCACCTCTTATTCCAATGAACTGTGCCCGCCACTTCAGCAACTGATTCCTAGGCGGCAACACAGACTTTGGCTTGTAAAGAACTGTGGCCACCTCTGAAATCTTGAGACTACGGTCCTGTTTTCTTCACAACTCCTCTCCCACCAGCTGTCTCCCTTGCTCCCTCCATGGTGGTTCTTTGACTTCATTCAGACCTCTAGCTCATCATCGAGACCCTCTAGACCAGCACTAGAAATAGAAATATATTGCAAGTTACATATGTAACTTAAAATATTCTAGTATTTTTAAAAAGTTAAAAGAAACAGATACAATTCAAGTTCATAATGTTTTATTCAAAAACATGAGTTCAGAATTCCCTGGCGATCCAGCGGTTAGGACTCCACACTTTCACTGCCGAGGGTGAGGGTTTGATCCTTGGTTGGGGAACTAAGACCCTGCAAGCTGAGCAGCATGGCCAAAAAAATAAAAAAATAAAAAATCAAGTCAGCGGTAATCAATATACAAAATGATTAATGGGATATTTTACTCTTTTTTTTGGTATTTTACTTTTTTCAAATAGATAAATGAATGCAACTAAATTTTGAGCATTAATCTTTCATCTAGTAATCTTGCCAAATTAATTCATTAACTCTAAAGTTTGTAGATTATTTTTCACAGATATAATCTCATTTGTGAACAATGACAATATTATTTCTTTCATTCTAATATTTATGCCTTTTATTTCTTTCTCTTGTCTTATTGAGCTGTTAAAATCTCCAATAGAATGCTGAGTAAAATGGGCTGGCAAGAATCCTTGCCTTGTTCCCAGCAAGTGGGGAGGGCTCTTCGGCCAGCCATCACCACCTGGTTTTATTTGAAATTCTGTGTGTATTTTACATTTACAGCACATTTCTGTTTGCACCAGCAGCCAGTTTTCATGTGCTCAGTAGCCACACGTGTCTAGCACCTACATAATGGCTGGTGCCCTTCTAGACTTCACTTCCTTCACAGGGATATTCGGTCTAGACACCGAGGTGTGTCACGTCAGTCATCCTTATATCAGCACCCTTAACTCCCTTGTCCTAGTGTACTTCTGTTATCTACATAATCCCAATTTTGGATTAATCCAAATTTCTTACTCCTAGAGATGACTACACAATTATGCATTAGAATCACCTCTGAGCTGCTTGATCACCTTTGCCCACATAAGCTTCTTCTGGTATTCTGAAAACAACAATCAAAACTTCACTACTCAGAATTTTACTGTATAGAACTAATAAATAATATAAAAATCTCGATTAAAAAAAAAAACCTTTCTCTTCAAGATTTCCATATGCTATACCTGACTTAATTTTCTATTTCATAGAGAAAATTGAGGCTTTTAAGATTCCTTCTCCTTCTTTAATATTATCTACATCCATCCACATCTTTATTTCCTCTTCTGGTCTCAGAAGCAAATCTGTCTGTTCCTCATCTAGGCCAAGGCTAATTCTCTTCCTGGGCTCTAAAAGCCGTCCTTTCATCTCAGCTAGACCTTCCTGGAGAATTCCCTGGCGGTCCAGTGGTTAGGACTCCACGCTTTCACTGCAGAGGGCCTGGGTTCAAATCCTGGTCCGAGAAACTAAGATCCTGCAAGCCACAGCCCAAAATAAAATAAAATAAAAAATAAAAACACATTATTTGGATCAACTAGACCTTCCCGGCCCCCCTCCCACTAGCACTTTCAGCCTCTCTTTCCTTCCATTGGTTTATTATCCCTCAACATATAGCTACAATTTCCCCATTAATAAAATACTCTCATAAATAATCTTGTGCTTCCCTCTACTCATGGTTATCACCCTTTCTCCTTCTCTTCAAGGCTAAGTATCTTGAAAATATCCTGAACTCCTTGATTCTTCTGACCATCTCACCTCAGCTACTGCAATCTGGTTTCTCCCACATCACATCACTGATATACTTTCTTCAAGGTTACCCATGACCTTCTGTTGCTAAATCCGATAGGCTCTCTTCAGACCTTGTAATTGGGTCAGCTTTTCAGACTGTTTACCCCTGCAGTGTCTCTGACATTATTGCAGCGTAGTGGTTAAGGGTCAGACTCTGGAGCCAAACTGCCTGGGTTCTAATTCTACTTCTACCACTTATTAGCTGTGGGACCTAAGGCAAAGAACTTAACCTCTCTGTGCCGCAGGGATAATAATTGTACCTACCTTTAGCGTTGTTTTGAAGATTAAATGAGTTAATAGCTAACACTTTAGTCCTATTCTATGCACTTTACATGCTAAGCTCACTTAAAAGAGTGCTTAGCCCCTCGTAACTTGTATATGTTATCTATAATAATGGATAGGTTTGGCCATCTTTGGGGGACCATTAATCTGCCCTCCACACTTGTCCAAGTTCACACAATTGGTAAGCTGAGTGCTGTGCCCATGAAACTTACCTACATGGGCTGTTCGCTTAAACTGGAGACAGAACTTACGTTCCGCGAAAGATACTTTCCCTCAATATTATTGGCATTGTTCTGGAACGACGTGGAACAACACTTTGAAAACGCGCCCTTCGTAGGCCCGACTACCCCTAGAACAGCGCCTCCCGCTCGCCCCGGGAAGCTTCCTTCGCCGGCAACCCGAGAGACGACCCGCCGGCCCGCCCCCCGGAAACGCGGCCGGCTCAGGACCCCTGGGAAGCAGGTGAGACGGCCGGCCGGGCAAGCAGGGTGAGCGCTGGGCCCTGGGCCGGCGGCGCCCACGCTGGGTGGGGGCGAGCGGGACCAGCGCTCCGGCGCTCGCGGACTCGGGCCTGGGGGTCGCGGGGGTAACGCGGGAAGGGATGCGAGGCGGAGCGGCTTTTCCGGGAGTGAGAATCGGGTCTCCCCCGAGGTGCGGTCACCGCGCTCACTTTCTAAGCTGCATACTACATTTACATTTGCACATCACTTTATTAGCCTTTGATCGGTATAGGCCTGCGAAGCGACGCTTTTGTCATATTCAGAGCATATACAGGTCTTTTAATGAGCTTAGGTGTGTAATGAGTAACGGGAAAACGTGGACGGAAAGGACCAAATGTGATAATCAGCTAAGAAAAGTCAGTGGTTGTTCTTGCTTATCAGTTACTGTCCGCTCACAGAATAAATACCCGAAGTAAAAAAGAATAAAAATATGGGAAAAGTAGGTCTTCTTGGCAAATCGTGTAATGCCAGGGGTCAGTTAGAATAGCGTCAAAGAACTTTTTTCTTTCACGTCATATCCAGAAAGACCTTACTGTCCTTGAAAAGAATTGTTTCTGAAGACCATGCATCTGATTTGGTTACATGGAGAAATTCTAGAGTTTCCTGGTGAGTCTAGTTAAACAGGAATACAAATGGTCGCTAGAACTGTAGGTTTTGGTTTGTGATTTTTGCTTTACCCGCCATGCTCTCTAGACCTCATAAATCTTTGTGGTGTGATTTTTATGAAAATAAAACACTACAAGTAAGTTTTGTGAAAATCAAGTAAACTCATTCCAGTGTTCTTTCTGTAATGAAAAAAAAAAGCATCACCTTTCTAAGGTTTAATAATAATAATAGCTACCATTTATTCAGGGCCCCCTATGTACCAGGTAAAGTGTTAGGAACTTTATATTCATTCTTTCTGATGTATTAAGAGATCCAGCGAGCTGCTTCATCCAGGAAATATAAAAGGGAGACTGAAGTTCAAGGACTCTGCTTAACATACCTTCTTCCTCCCAGGCACCTCCAGCTCAGCATGTCCCCAAAGGAGCACATGTCTCCCTTCCCCACGCCTTTCCCCACCCACCCCACTGTCACCGCCAGAAAAATCAAACCCAAAACACCAGGCACACAACCATCATGCCTTTCCTTTTTCTCAGGGAAGGGTATCGGTATTTGCCCAATTTACACCAGAAACCTGAGTCTACCTTGTTCCCTTCTCCCTACTTGTCCCCCATAAATCTGTAACCAAAAATCTTGCCAGTTCTTTCTACATGTTCCTTCCCATTGTCTTCATCCCCCTTGCCACCCCCCTATTCCATTGTGTCATCATTTTCCTGCCTTTTCTGTGGTAGGAGTCCTGCTCCGGCCCTTCTCCCCTTTCCCCTGTCTGGTCCATTGCTCTGCAGCCAGCATGAGCAATTTTTCTAAGCTGTAAATTTGCTCTCTTGGTTAAAACCCTTCAGAGGTAGCCTGTTAATTACCCCAGGATAAAATCCAGCAACCTGAACTTTGCTTACAGTGACCTTGAGACAAGGCCCAGTCTGCCTTACTAGCCTTACAGTCCTCTTTCAAGTCCTCGACCTGAAACAATCTCTTTTGCTCTTAACTATGCGATTCCCTCTGCCTCCATCATGTCCCTCCTCTTTGCCTAGATATCTTCCATTTATCCTTCAGGCTTCAGCCTAAATATCATCTTCCTAACTCCCCAGGGTACCTCTGCCGAGGGCCAGCGTGACTCTCCCTGTAAGACTCGCCACCCTGCATTTGTTGAGACCTGTGGTCCCATCTGCTTTGGAGTGTGCATGATGGCTGGGGTTGAATGTTGATAGATTTGTTCAGGATTATAAAACCTGGCACGCATGCTCTGTGTCCACCTGTTGAATGAATAAAGGAATAAGTCATCCTATCATGGTGATTAGAGCTACTTTGAATTAATTCTGCCCTTTAAAAGTAAATTTAATTCTCAGTTGTTTTTTTTGTGGGCGAATCTTTTTTTTTTAAATTGGGGTATAGTTGCTTTGCAGTGTTGTGTTAGTTTCTGCTGTACAGCAAAGTGAATCAGCTATACGTATACATATATCCCCTCTTTTTTTGGATTTTCTTCCCATTTAAGTCACCACAGAGCAGTAAGTAGAGTTCCCTGTGCTATACAGCATGTTCTCATTAGTTATTTATTTTATACATAGTAGTGTAGTATATGTCAATCCCAATCTCCCAATTCATCCCACCTCCACCTCCCCCCCTTGGTGTCCATATGTTTGTTCTCTACATCTGTGTCTCTGTTTCTGTGTTGCAGTAATTCTCAGTTGTTTCTGTTTTTGAATCTAGGTTGGGAGAGCCGGTGGTGACTGCGGGAGTGGAGCCCCCGTGCGGTGCCCAGCATGGACAGTTACACAGTCCTGAGAGTGATTGGGGAGGGCTCCTTTGGCAGAGCCCTTTTGGTTGAGCAGGAGAACAGTAATCAGATGTTTGCCATGAAAGAAATAAGGCTTCCCAAGGTCACTGCTAAAGCAATTAGCTCATGTTGAAAGTGTACATGTAATTTGTATAGGAAAACAAGTTCTTGAAATTTAACATGGAATTGCTCCTTTGTGCAAAAGATTTAATGGGTTTATTCATTAGCTTTAAAAGGTCTTGATATATCTTACCTGGTTCTTAGGATATTGTAATTAACAAAAATAATCAAGGTTTGGGTGGTGATTGCTGTTTATTTCAATGTGAATAATTTGTAATAATTTCAAATTTTGCATACTTAAGGGTGTAGG
>NW_006799533.1:1746077-1758025 GCF_000442215.2 Lipotes vexillifer
GGGAAGCTGCCAAATGCAACTCGGGTGCCATATTAATGAAAAAAGGAACATCAATGTACAGTGAAGAGCTGAGACCTAAAATGCTAACCTTTGGTATCAGGGAACCTATTCTGTGGATTAGTTTATAGGTTTTATTTCCCTGTAAGATGAGGAAAGTGCTGATTTATCTCTACAGTTGACCCTTGAACAACACAGGTTTGACTGCTGTGGGTCCACGTAGATTTTTTCAATAGTAAATACTACAGTGCCGTGCGATCTGAAGTTGGTTGAATCCGTGGATGCAGAACCGAGGAAATGGAGGGGTTCCTCCATACATGGAGGGCCAGCTATGAGTTGTACTTGGAATTTCAACCCCGTGTAGTCAATGCCTCTAACCTTGTTCAAGGTCAAACTGTATTTATCACTATGTAACATAGTTGTCAGGTGAAAGAAGCCATACCATGGAGGCTGCCTAATAATGTTTTGATCAACTAAAAAAAAATACATTTTAATAAAATTCTCAGAGTGAGTATTTTTTTTTCCCACTGCAATCTTGACCTCGTTTAGTAGGCATCAGAATCACCTGGAGAGCTTGTTAAAACAGATTGCTGAGCCTTACCCCTGAGTTTCTGGTTGTATAGTTCCTGGTGAGCCTGTGAATTTGCATTTTTAACAAGTTCCCAGCTGGTGGTGATGCTGCTGGTCTGAGCCCCCTTGGGCTAGTACATAATCAGTTGCAGTTTCTTAATTATAAGTCATTCAGGATTTTATTCTCATAGAGTAAGTTAGGGGATAAACAGTTTTGGAAACTTATTTTGCATATGGTCTTTGCCCATCCATGCTGCTGTAGTACACGAGTATATATATTTTTCATCTGAACCAGTGGGCTGATAAAGTGATGCAGACAATAAAAGCATGAAAGCCCTAGTTTTTCTTTAAGGAGCTACTATTGTTGATGGCATACTGGCTCTCCAAGTCAGGTTATACTTAGGCTGATGTTAAGAGTAGTTTACATTCTATGCTTGTAAAGATATACGAGGTCAGCTTAAGCATGCATATAGCCATAGTTGAAAAATCTGCACATGTCTTCTCGTGGAGTTTGATAAACTCAAGTTGGGTCAAAGTACAGTGCTATGAAATTGTGTCTAGCATTGAAATATCATACAAACTACTATAATATCGTTTTACTATCAGTTTTATTATGAAGTATTACATTTACGCTTATTTAAACCTCCTTCTAGTTTTTCTCTGACACACAGAATTCTAGGAAGGAGGCTGTTCTGTTAGCCAAAATGAAACACCCCAATATTGTTGCCTTTAAGGAATCATTTGAAGGTAAATATGAATTTCCCCCAATACATGCATTTCTGAATTTGATTCATGGCCACTGAGGCTTTGTTTTTGTTTTTTTTAATTTATTTGGCTGTGTCGGGTCTTAGTTGTGGCTGGCGGGATCTTTGTTAAACCATGCAGGATCTTTCATTACGGCACGTGGGCTCTTCCTCGCGGTGTGTGGGCTTCTCTCTAGTTGTGGCACGCAGGCTTAGTTGCCCTGCGGCATGTGGGATCTTAGTTCCCCGACCAGGGATCAAACCCCCGTCCCCTGCATTGGAAGGAGGATTCTTAACCACTGGACCACCAGGGAAGTCCCTGGGGCTTTCTTAAAGAGTCTTACATTTGTTTTAGCTGAAGGACATCTGTATATTGTGATGGAGTATTGTGATGGAGGGGACCTGATGCAGAAGATTAAACATCAGAAAGGGAAGTTGTTTCCTGAAGATATGGTAAGAGACCGACTTACGTAAGTTTCCCTCAAGGTTTGGAAGCAACTTTTCTCATAAAATTTGTATGTGTTAAAATAAAAGCATTGCTGTCTCTGATTACCTGACACACTAGTTAGAAATGACTCATTTCTGTATCCATGATGCTGCTTAGTGAGATGTGGCTGCCTGAGATGTTTTTAGGGAGTAAAATAGATATAAGTTTATAAAATATCAAGGAATAACACTTCCATGTTTAGAAGAATTTCAAAATTGTATTATTTATCATACTTTCTACTAGACATTTAAAATTTTTATTTTTTGTATTGAAATTTTAGAAGGCAGATGGATTTCTTTTGTATTTCTAGATCATCTGAAGAATGAAGCCTGCATTTCTGTTTTTCAGGAGCACCTATTCTTAGTCTTTTTCCTTCTACAGTTTAGCATAGTCTCTTAAAATACTGCCTTTTTAATGGAAAGTTGTGTATTAAATATTGGAATGAGTTGACTAAGGAAAATACTTCAATATCAGCTTTACTGGGGCTTAGTTTGATACATGGTATAACATGTTTTGAGAGTATATTAGTATAAATATTTTTTCATCTAGAAGTTGTATTGTTAAGAATATGGGTTCCAGGGCTTCCCTGGTGGCGCAGTGGTTGAGAGTCCACCTGCCGAGGCAGGGGACGTGGGTTTGTGCCCCGGTCCGGGAGGATCCCACATGCCGCGGAGCGGCTGGGCCCGTGAGCCATGGCCACTGGGACTGCGCGTCCAGAGCCTGTGCTCCGCAACGGGAGAGGCCACGACAGTGAGAGGCCCGCGTACCGGAAAAAAAAAAAAAAAAAAAAGAATATGACTTCCATTGTAGCATGTCAGCGTGGCTTCAAAGGATTGTTGGTAATATAATGAAATCTTTTAATGTTAATATTTGAATATTCTGAAAAAGTGAATGAAAATCTGATGTAATGATTACACTATAAAAAGTTATAGCATATTCATTTCTAAATGGCAAACTACTTTTATATGTATATTTAAGAAATATTTTTATTTGGTTAAATACAAGAAAAACGTAGTGGGATTTTTATTAAAATAAATTTTTGGGAATTCCCTGGCAGTCTAGTGGTGAGGACTCCGCGCTTTCACTGCCAAGGGCCTGGATTCAATCCCTGGGGGAACTAAGATCCCCCAAGCCGCGTGGCATGGCCAAAAAAGTAAATAAATAAATTGATATTTAGATCATAATTAAGACGATGACACATATGGGATTGATTCACAGCTTTTCTGAATTTCTCCAGGCAACACTGAATCTTAGTTGAACTATGTAATTTTCAGGAGTTCTGTACTTATATAAAACTCAGGTCAGCCAGGGCCTGAAGATGATTCTTTGGGATTTTGGGTTGCCATGAACCCGTTATTGCATTCTTGCAGATTTGCATGCTTTTTTCCTTACAGATACTTAATTGGTTTACACAAATGTGCCTTGGAGTAAATCACATTCACAGGAAACGTGTGTTACACAGAGATATCAAGTCCAAGGTAAGTGGAAACATTTTGGTCCCAAAAAAAAAGAATCGAAAACTATTTCATTCCACGTTTTTTCTGTGTTATTCTCTTTCCTTCTGGGGCATTTTTATCTAGTTTAGAAATATTTCTCAATGTAATATTGATGTTTGTGCTAGCCAAATAAGGTACTACTTGAGAACAGGTCAGTAAATCTCTTTAGTAGTGTATGTTAATATGTTCCAGCTCTCTTAGTGACTGTTTCCTAAGACCACATGTTCTCAGATGGAAAATGGTTGAGATCGGGGCCTGCCACCTGGAGCTACCAGGACACAGGTTTTCCGGTCAGTTGAGCAGGGTCTGCCGATACAATCTAAAGCTTGCCTGTTAGATTTCTAATCAGTCATCCTGAATTCCCAAGCAGGGAAGTGCAGCTGTCCAGAGGGTATCTTATCTATTTATGTTCCATTCGAGGACTCGGCTGTCAGCATTTCTACCCTTGATCTCCATCATCAGCAGGCTTTGAAAGACAGCTTCTGCCGGCGCTCTCTGCCTTATATTTGTTTGTTTGTTTATTTATTTATTTTTTATACAGCAGGTTCTTATTCGTTATCTGTTTTATACATATTAGTGTATACATGTCAATCCCAATCTCCCAATTCATCCTACCACCACCCCCGCCCCGCCACTTTCCCCCCTTGGTGTCCATACGTTTGTTCTCTACATCTTGTTTCTCTATTCTGCCCTGCAAACCAGTTCATCTGTACCATTTTTCTAGGTTCCACATATATCTCTGCCTTATATTTGAATGAGGGTAGATGTAATCTGAGCTCTTCTTTTTCAATGCAGAATATCTTCCTCACCCAAAAGGGAAAAGTAAAACTGGGTGATTTTGGATCTGCCCGTCTTCTCTCCAGGTATGTATGTCTCTTCTGTAGTAGTGACAGTAGTCGAAACATCATCATTCAGAAACGCTCTGTAATCATTCTTTGCCTCTTTCTGGTTTTAGTCCCATGGCATTTGCTTGTACGTATGTGGGAACACCTTATTATGTGCCCCCAGAAATTTGGGAAAACATGCCTTATAACAATAAAAGGTAAGTGATGCATGTAGTTGGTGCAGGGCTGACAGTTTGGTACAGGCATTGTAGCCTACAGGTGAAGTTTGGTTTTTAAAAATATATATCTGAAAGCAGTGTAGAATTTAAATTCCCAGGCCTCTAGATGAAAGTCATAATTTTCCCACTGTTTTAATCAGAGCTGAGAGGAGCTACATGTAAATGCTGAAAGAAAGGTTAGTCATTTCTGGGGGCAGTATGCATTATATTACTGCTTCTCAAACTTTGCTGCTCCCGACTTTAAAAATCCCAAAGCGCAGGTTGTAGCCATATCAGTTAAATCCAAATGTCTGGGGGTGGGCAGCAGGCATCAGTAATTTTCCAGGATCACTAAGTGAGTCCCATGTGCGGCAAAATTTGGGAACCACTGAATTATGTCATTGAGTTGACATTTACAGGACTAGATAATAAGCATTTGACTGATAGGTTCATTGATTATCAGAAGATAGTATGAAGTCCTTATGATTTAAAGCATAATTTTTTTCTGAATATAAGTAATATGTGCCCATTGATGGAGTGGGTGGGCAGGGGAAGGATTGGAAATGTAGAGATGTACAAGAAAGGAAATGGTGATCACCCACTTTTACACAACTACTGATAACATTTTGGGTTTTTTCCCCCATCCATTCTCTTTTTCCCCTAAACCTTGTTTATATACTCTATATACAATTTAGTATCCTGCTTTTTTCAGTTTATATCATACTCACTTTATCCCATATTAAAACTCTGCATAATTATTGTTAATTGTTGCATAATATTTTAATACTTGGGTCTTCCAAAATTTATTTCACATTCCTCTGTTATTGACCTTATGATATATTTCCAATTTTCAGTATCCTAAACAGTGCTGTGATTAATATGCCTTTTGTGCATAAATATGTCATTGTTGTCTATCACATTCTTGGCATGAATTCCTAGAAAGAGAAACACCCACAGGTTCTTGTTACCATCTGCCAAGTTGTTTTCTGAAGAGGATATGATAATCCATAATAAATAGACTCCTTTAAGAGTAAAACTGACTGAATTGGAGACAAAACAGCTATGAAGGGACTTCTGGGACAACTGGGGAAATCTGAGTTTGGACAAAATATTAGATAATAGTATTGAATTAAGGTTAAATTTCTTGGATGTGATAATGGTGTTGTGTTCATGAGGGAGAGTGTCCTTGCTCTTAGGAGATACATGTTGATGTGTTTAGGGGTGAAGTGTTTGATGTCTGCAGCCTTTCTTTCAAGAGGTTCAGATCTAGAAGGAAGAGAGGAAAAGCAGGCAAATGTGGCAAGTGCTAATGGCTGAGAAACCTAGGAAGGAGCATGTGGACATTTACAACTTTCCTGTAGGTTTCAAACTTTAGAAAATTAAAAGTTGGGGGAAATAGTTGACAAAAAGAAAAAAAACCTTAGTTAAAATGAAAAGAATATCATCTAGAAAAAGTCTGGGGGATGACAACTAGGTGGTGAGAATTCTGGAGGAAAGTGGAGGTGCTAAGTTTGAAGAAGGGTGGGCGTATAGGACAAACTATGAAACTCTTTGCTGAGCTTTGAAGAGCTCTTTTGTGAAAGAATAAGAACACTGTCCCTTAGAGCCAGCCACTGGGGGCACAGAGAGCTGTCCATCAGGATGTGTGACCAAAGGCCAGGTGTGGTGCAGGCAGTCTGGGTGGAAGCTGCACTGGATGACTTCTAAAGCCCTTCTGCCAACTATGATAATCTGAGTCCATGGATATTCCTCTTGCACCAAGTATTGATACTACTGAACTGATACCCGAACAACCCAGATTTGGAGGGGCACAGGTTGGGGAGCAGTCAGTTTTATTGTGAACATTACTGTTAGTAAGTATCTAAGTGTTAGACCAAAATTGCTGTATATTTTATTTCAGTAGCTAAGAAGTACCTGCAATGTCTGTTCTTATTAAAGGTAGATTAATTTTGTATTTTTTGTATTACAACATATGCATATTTTCATATAACTCATAACCCACTCATCATTACATTGCTTCTTTATGCTTCCAGTGACATCTGGTCCTTAGGATGCATTCTCTATGAACTCTGTACCCTTAAGCATCCAGTAAGTATGGCGTGCAAAATGGGAAAGGCAGCCTCTGGTTGTATCGGGCTAAGTCCTAAGTAATGTGCCAGATTTCAACTGGTGGTTTGCTTCCTTAGGATGAATTCATTATAAGATTTTCATGTTTCCAGTTGCTGTCATCTTTGCTTTGAGCTACTTTTGTAGTATATACTAATAGGAAATTTCCATGATTTAGTATTTATAGTACTATATTTAGCTTGCCTCCCTCCTTCCTTCCCTCCCTCTCCGCTTCCCTCCCTCCCTCCCTCCCTTTCTATCTTTGTGAATTTGAATATTCTAGTTATTTTGTATAAGTAAAATTATACCATATTTTTCCTTTTGTGTCTGGCTTATTTCACATAGCATAATGTTTTCAACATTCATCCATGTTGTAGCATATGTCTGAATTTCATTCCTTTTTATGACTTAATAATATTCCATTCTATGTTTATACCACATTTTGTTTATCCATTCATCTGTTGATGGACATTTGGGTTGTTTCCACCTTTTGGTTATTGTGAATAATGCTGCTGTGAACATGGGTGTACAAGTATCTATTAGAATCCCTGTTTTCAATTTTTGGGCTGTATGCATAGGAATGGAATCGCTGGGTCACATGGTAACTGCGTGTCTGGCTTTTTGCAGAACTGCCAAACTGTTTTCCAGAGTGGCTGCACCATGTTTGTACTTACCTTGTTATCAGTTAGATTTCACTTCTAGTTTCTTCTCTAACTGAAATATCATGAGAAAATAGACTTTGCTCTATATTATATATTTTTTAAAGATATTTTAAGAATAATTTAACATAAAAAGAAGTTAACTCACTTGCCCTGCTTGTTTGCAGTTGTTTATTGCACAGAATTAATAATTAGTGGTGATCCCTATGAAGTGTTCGCTTTGCATAGACATACATTCTGTTCTTTGGGCACAGATTTGAACTTGGCCCTGGCAGGCATTTTCACAGAGGTGCCTGGGAACATGTAGAGCTCTTGAGCCTGAGTAATTAAGAACATCCTTCTTGCCTTCTTCACCACTAGATGAAAGTAACTCAGATGGAAGGTTTGCACTTTTTTTTTTTAAACATCTTTATTGGAGTAGAATTGCTTTACAGTGGTGTGTTAGTTTCTGCTTTATAACAAAGTGAATCCGTTATACATATACATATGTTCCCATATCTCTTCCCTCTTGTGTCTGGCTCCCTCCCACCCTGCCTATCCCACACCTCTAGCACCGAGCTGATCTCCCTGTGCTCTGCGGCTGCTTCCCACTAGCTATCTACCTTACGTTTGGCAGTGTATATATGTCCATGCCACTGTCTCACTTTGTCACAGCTCACCCTTCCCCCTCCCCATATCCTCAAGTCCATTCTCTAGTAGGTCTGTGTCTTTATTCCCGTCTTGCCCCTAGGTTCTTCACGACCTTTTTTTTTTTTTAAGATTCCATATATATGTGTTAGCATACGGTATTTGTTTTTCTCTTTCTGACTTACTTCACTCTGTACTTCACTCCATCTCACTACAGATATCTCAATTTCGTTTCTTTTTATGGCCGAGTCATATTCCATTGTATACATGTGCCACGTCTTCTTTATCCGTTCATCTGTCGATGGACACTTAGGTTGCTTCCATGTCCTGGCTATTGTAAATAGAGCTGCAGTGAACATTGTGGTACATGCCTCTTTTTGAATTATGGTTTTCTCAGGGTATATGCCCAGGAGTGGGATTGCTGGGTCGTATAGTAGTTCTATTTTTAGTTTTTTAAGGAACCCTCATACTGTTCTCCATAGTGGCTGTATCAATTTACATTCCCACCAACAGTGCAAAAGGGTTCCCTTTTCTCCACAAGGTGTGCACTGTTACTGAGAGGTCAGCTTCCTTGTATATAAGTGGCTTATAATACCAGCTGCATAATTAGAACAATGTGAGAAACTTGAAAAAATGCTGATGCCTAGGCCCAGGCCAGACTAATTGAATTAAAATCTCGGGTATCATAGACATTAGTGTATTTTGTTTTCGCTTTTACATTTAATTGGTATTCATTTGGGGGCATTAAAAATTTTTTTTTTCTTTCCAGTTTTACTGAGATATAATTGGCACATAGCAGTGTATACATTTAAGGTGTACAGTGTGATGATTTGACTTAGGTACACCATGAAATGATTATCATAATAAGTTTAGTGAACAGCCATCATCTCATATAGATACAAAACAAAAGAGAAAGAAAAAATACTTTTTCTTTGTGATGAGAACTCTTAGGATGTACTCTCCCAACAACTTTCACATGTAACCTACAGCAGTGCTCATCATATTCACTGTGTTGTACGTTACATCCCTAGCATTTATTTATCTTACAACTGGAAGTTTGTACCTTTTGACCACCTTCATCCAATTCCTCTTTCCCCCACCCCCAGCCTCTGGTAACTACAAATCTGATCTCTTTTTCTATGAGTTTGTTTGTTTTTGAAGTATAATTGACTACAACACTGTTTTAGTTCCTGGGACGTTAGTGGTTTTAAAATAGGTGATTGTAGTGTGTAGTCCAAGTGGAGAACCACGGTTGTGTACAATAAAATTATTTTTTTAATTTCAATATCTTAATTAGGATTATATTCTTTATTTCCCTAATTTTGTCCTTTTCATAAACATTCATATACATGTTCTTATTTTTTCTAGCAAGAATAAGTAGTAAGGAGTACAGTGCCCTGAATATTTATATTTGGCACTGTCTGCTCTATTGTCTGCTTTAAAGAGGCAAAAGTAGTTCTCAAACCTTTAGGAAACACTGAAACTCAATATAATGGTTAGAAAGCCTGAGGCATTTGGGAATAAGATTATTACCCCTAATTGCAGATGGAGACACTTTGAGAAGTTAAGAAGTGTGCCCCAATTCAGACATCTGGTAGATATATGGCAATCATGTCTGACTTCAGTGTAAATTTTAACTATAGTTCTGCTTCTCTAGAACTGTGTATATTTGTGTGTTTATAATCAAAGCAACCTTTTAACTTTTTCAAAAAAATAATATTGCAAGTTGTTTTAAGGGAGTATCAAATAAACAACGTTTTCAGTTCAGACATACGGATAAAAATTTAGGTCTGTTGTCCACCCCATTAGCTTGCATCACCCCTTTAGCTTCATATTTTCAAGTGTACATACATGACCTTCAGTTTGTGTTGTTTTTAGCAAACAGTAATTAATAGTAAATGAGTAATTGTTTTAAAAATGGCTCAAGTTGAAAAAAATTCCTTGCTTAGCCAAATTTTCATCTGGCTTCTGAATCTTCTCCTAGACCCATGTGTGCATTCCCTTGCAAAGTCCAGTTTTATCAAGAACCCTGGTAAGTTTAGCAAGAACCCTCCACCCTCAATGTCCGGTTGCCCTTGATATCTGATCAGGTTCCTCATCCTCCACAATTCCCCAGCTGACGTCTGACCCCTCTGGTCTGCCTTCAGGAAGAATCCTGTTAGATTGGTTTAGCCGGAGTCCCCCCCTTTTTTTTTGTGGCGTGCTATTCTTTTTTTTTTTTACGTCTTTGTTGGAGTGTAGTTGCTTTGCAATGGTGTGTTAGTTTCTGCCAGAGTCCCCCTTTTGCCTGGATGTTTTCTGTTAGTAATTTTCCATCCGTTGATATCTACCCTGTTCATTAGATATAAATTCCCACTTGCCCATGCTGTGTTTGCCTTTAAGCCCAATCTCTCTAACCCTCTGCAAAATTCTATTGCAGTGGAGCCTATATCTATTACAATGGTCCTGAATAAAATCTGCCTTACCATTTTTAACAAATGTCATGGATAATTTTTCTTTAACAAGATATTAACATAGCTTCACTGTTGTTTGATTATCAAACCTCTAAATGTAAATTTAAATTCTGGTTATTATAGGGGAAGTTTCTTAATCCTATTGATTATATCAATAAACTACATCTGGTATAAGTAAAAAAAAAAAGAAAGCCTGAGGCAAAGCAGATTCAGTCTTATTTTTCATTACCTGAATTTTTCCTTTGTTATATGTTTTTTTCCTTTATTACATGTTGATTTTTCCTTTTTCATATTTTCACTTATATGTATTAATAGGGTAATGTACCTCCAAGGCAGAGTGCCATCATGTTCTTATATTAAGTATTACTGAGGCCGACACCTAATGTTAATTGCAGTATGTTTATTTTTTTATTTTTTATAAATTTATTTATTTATTTTTGGCTGCATTGGGTCCTCATTGCTGCGTGCGGGCTTTCTCTAGTTGCGGCGAGCAGGGGCTACTCTTCATTGCGGTGCGCGGGCTTTTCATTGCGGTGGCTTCTCCCATTGCAGAGCACGGGCTGTAGGCACGCAGGCTTCCGTAGTTGTGGCTTGTGGGCTGTAGAGCACAGGCTCAGTAGTTGTGGCTCACGGGCCTAGTTGCTCCGCGGCATGTGGGATCTTCCCAGACCAGGGCTTGAACCCATGTCCCCTGCATTGGCAGGCAGATTCTCAGCCACTGCGCCACCAGGGAAGCCCAGGCCTGGAGATTTTTGAGGAGGAGAGAAGCAAAGAAACATTACACTTATTGTAAGCCTTAATATCATCTGACTTTTTAAAAAGCCATATGTATGTATTACTTTGATTTTTAAAATATATTAAGAATGTGTATCTGTGAAAACGTTGATTTGAGTAATAAAGTACCCAAAACAGGCACTGATGGTAAGACTTCCTCCAGGTGGGAACATCTTTTACTATTTATGTTTACCTTTCTCCTGAACAACCATAAGATTTTAGAATAGTACTGATTGGGAGGTGGGGTGGGAGTTTGGGACTAGCAGATGCAAACTATTTGGATAAACAACAGGGTCCTACTGTATAGCACAGGGAACTATATTCAATATCCTGTGATTAAACCATAATGGAAAAGAATATGAAAAAGAATGTATATAGATGTATAACTTGAGTCACTTTGCTGTACAGCAGAAATTAACACAGTATAAATCAACTGTACTTAAATAAAATAATTTTTTTGAAAATACAAAGAAAAAAAGTATGGTTAGTAAAAAAAAAAAAAAGATTAGAGAATAGCACCTTAAAAACACCTCTAGGGAGAAGAATTTCTAAAATTAAAATAATTCATATAAATTCAGTTCAGCTGGTTTTTACTTATTTCTGTTCTCTTTCCTTGTATCTGCTTTTACAGTTCAGTTTTGCTTTTTAGTTTCAGGCAAATAGTTGGAAAAGTCTTATCCTCAAAATTTGTCAGGGGTCTGTGAGCCCACTGCCGTCCCATTATTCCTGTGAGCTTCAGCATCTGATCAAGCAGATGTTTAAAAAGAATCCCTCATATCGCCCTTCAGCTACAACTCTTCTCTCCAGAGGCTCTTTAGCTCGGCTCATCCAGAAGTGCTTACCCCCAGAGGTATGGTACATGTGAGATTGACTGTGAACCGTTTTCCCAGTGTCTGTTATCTTCTAAACACAATTACATGTTATACATGCCTGTAAAAACTCAAATAATGCAGACATATATAAAAAAAGTAAAAAGTTGAAACGTCCTTTCCCT
>NW_006799533.1:1758069-1771811 GCF_000442215.2 Lipotes vexillifer
CCTACACTTCTTTCCATGATGCTAGTCCCCAAGTATAATCTTGGATGTTGTTTGCATTATCCTTCCAGATCTTTTTGGACGTATGTGAATGTCTGTTTGTTTAAATTACGTGGATCTTTTATTTATTTATTTATTATTTATTTATTTATTTTTCTGGCTGTGCCTTGCGGCACGTGGGATCTTAGTTCCCTGACCAGGGATCGAACCCTTGCCCCCTGCAGTGGAAGCACAGAGTCTTAACCACTGGATCACCAGGGAAGTTCCTACATGGATCTTTTAAATGGCATCTCTACTTTTCAACTTTATTACTGTGGGGAAGAACCTTGATAATTAAATGATGTTATGGCAGTACCTAAAGAAAAGCATCTTTCACATCTTTAAATTCTCTGCTTTAAACTTTCAGATCATCACAGAATATGGTGAACAGGTATTAGAAGAAACCAAAAAATCTATGCATAGTACACCAAGAAAAAAGGGTAAGAATTTTGAAAAGCTTATTTTTTGTGTTCTTTTAAAATACAGTATAACAAAAAGGAAAAATACAATTTTCAAGTTATTAGAGATGATTTCCAGAGATACTCCTCAAATCAAAATTTGCTTCTTATTCCTTCAGGCATAATTCTATACTGAATCTTATACATTTAGTTTTCCAGGGATCAAAAAAAACCTAGTTTGGAAATTTTAGAGATGTAAAGATTGTTCTCTGTTTCATTTTAGAACCATATTTACTCTAGTTTGTTATGGATCAGGTAGAAGGATTCTGTGGTCTTACCTAGGAATCTAACCATGAAAATACAATATAGGCAATTGTATCCCTAAGGACCATCTTATAAACAAAATTTTTTTAATGGAGTCTTTTTAAAAGTTGGAACTATCCACATAACAGGTGCACAAAATTTCCATACATCTGTAGTCAATCCTGAGCAAATTTCAAATGTAATTTATTGTCTCTTTGGAAGTTGTCATCTCAGTTTTTTCAAGGCTATTTTTGTTGCTTTTCATTTGTCATCAATGACACATCTTTCATCTGAAGAAATCCAACGATGACCAGGATAAGAGAGAAGAATTAAGACGTGTAGAAGGTCATCCACTGTAGGAAGATGTTGTAAAACCTCCATTATTTAGTGCCTGTTATCTTAGTGTTATATACTACAAAAGAAACATTTCTATTTTTTTAAATTTCTTTTTTATTGAAGTATAGTTGATTTACAAGGTCATGTTAGTTTCAGAAGAAACATTTCTAAACTGTTTTCTTGAAGTTAAATTTTAAATGTTACTTTTGTAAGAATGTAAACCCTTTTAGTGATATAAACCCTCAGTCTTACAATTCAGCATTTTTTTCCGTTACTTAAGAGGTAGTCAGTTACCTTTGCTTCAGCAGTTTTAGTGTTGATTTTATTTTATGTACTGTTTCGTAGCTTCTGTTCACATCCCAGGGTAGTGGGAAATTAGTTTTAAAATGCTGAGCAACAACAACAAAAGCAGTCTAAGAACAGTTTCAAGACAGTGTAGTTTCAAGATAGGAAAGTGTAGTTTTACAATTTCTAAAAAAAAGAGGAGTAAGCCAGTGCGGAGGAGCCACCATATGGGGAGCACGTGTCTGGTGATGTCTCCATCTAGTCTGTAGCCAGTGAGACCAGAACAGTGAAAGCTGTGTGAGGGCAGGGACCGTGTCTCATTTGCTCACTGTTGTATCCTCAGTGCCGTCATCATAGATGCTCAGTAGCAATTGTTTAAAATGCTGAATGAATGAGGAACACGGACCCCAGGCTCTGGCAGCGGAAAATCAGTCAGGAGCCATCCTGCCTCTGTGACTGGTGCTGGGCCCTCATCAGGGAATAAGTAGCTGATTTCTTGAGAGGGATACCTATTCCACCTACTGTAATAGCTGTCAGGAAAAGCAGACTGGGTAGCAAGCTTATGCTAAAGGTGATAATGACCTTCCGAGTATACAGAGCGTCTTACCTCCTGGTGCCTAAATGGGTTGGCATAAGTGAATAGAGATGTCTTAACTTGCAGATGTTAACATTAGAATAAAACAGCAGAAATAATCTCTTTAACAGCTGAGGTGTATTATTAGGCAGTTAAAGCTTGATATCACTGTATGGGCTAGTGCTTTGGTTCTTTGACTTTAAAAACTTCATTTGTCTTTGTCACTCAAGCTTTGTGTGTTTTCACTCTAACTTCTCTTTTCTCTTTGAGCAGACCCCAGCAGAATCAGGATAGCTTTGGAAAATGAAGCAAGCACAGTGGTAAGTGCTTTAAAGTTAAATTTCTAAAATTGTCTACTGGGTACCTGGCATCATTAGGTGCTGGGAGATATTTGGAAGACTGTTGCCTGGTCCCTGGGTTCAGGAGTTTTTCATCTTTTGGCCTGTGAAGTAACTGGCGGCTGTTCTTTGTACTGCCAGCTGAGCCACTTTAGATCAGCATTTATTTGTTTTTTCATTTCTAATTATGGATGACAAGTGGTTTCAATATAGATGTGAGCAAACTTAGCCCTGCTTATAGGCATGAAAGTCTTGTTTTAGCCTGGCTCTTGGTTGGTCTTGTGTGTGTGGTACTATATATATATATATATATATATATATATATATATATAAAACATAAGATTTATCACTTCAGCAATTTTTAAGCTGAATTGTGAGAATTTAATACATTCACAATACTTTTTCATCACCCCAAACAGAAACCCATTAAACAATAACTACCCATTCCTCCCCACCCTCCCTTCCACCTCAGCCCCTGGTAACCTCTATTCTGCTTTCTGTCTCTATGAATTTGCCTATTCTAGATATTTCAAGTAAGTGGAATCACACAATATTTGTCCCTTTGTGTCTGGCTTCTTCTGCTTACTTAATATTTTCAAGGTTCATCCATGGTATAGCCTGTATCAGAATTTCCTTTTTATGGCTAAATAATACGTAGATCACTATTTTGATCTTGACATTTTTCTGTTCAAAAACTTTTAGTGCCTCCCCATTAAGCCCACGAATTGAGTGGACATTTTTCAGCCTGGCATTCAAGGTTCTGTTTGTCCCATTTGGCTCCAGGCAGCTGTGCCCTTTTACATGATAGCGGCAGTTAAGTCATAAACAGTAACAGCAAATCCACTTCCCAGTTTTGCCACACCCAACCCAGTAACTGGTGTCCTATTGATAATTTTTTTCTTTCTTCATCATTTTAATCAACCTTTTAACACTCAAAGGAAAAGATGTAGTAACAACAGATGATTCTGTTTATGGAATGTACTAGTAATTAAACTTGTAAATTTTTTGGATGAACCTTAGGTTGTAAATAAATAACACCATTCCCCATTATGTTACTACAAATGGAATATATTCTGCCCCTGTACTTTTTTCTTTGCATAGTAATATCTCTTTATTTCCAGCTTTATTGAGGCCTAATTTATATGCAGTAAGATTTACTCAGTTTTAGCATGCAGTTTGATGAATTTTGGTAATTGTATACAGTCATATAACCAGCACCACAGTCAAGACATAGAAATCCCATCCTCCCAGTTGAAAAGGCATTTAATGTACCTAACCCACCAAACATCCTAGCTTAGCCCAGCCCACCTTACATGTGCTCAGAACATTTCCATTAGCCTCCAGTTGGGCAAAATCATCTAACACAGAGCTTATTTTATAATAAAGTGTTGAATATCTCATATAGTGTATTCAATACTGAACTCAAAGTGAAAATCAGTGGTTGCCTGCGTACAGAATAGTTGTAAGTGTATCGGCTATTTACTCTTGTGATCACGTGGCTAAGTGGGAGCTTTGGCTCTCTGCCACTACACAGCATCACGAGAGGGTATCATACGGCATATCACTAGCCTGGGAAAAAGAGCAACATTCAAAATTTGAAATACAGTTTCTGCTGAATGTGTATCACTTTCACACCATCATTAAGTTGAAAAATCATAAGTCGAACCATCGTAATTCGAGGACCGTCTGTATGGTAACTTTATAAAATATTTCATTTAGATATTTCCAGCATGAAAAGCCCAGACATTTTTCATTGCTCATTTCCTCTATAAAGACCTCTCAAATATTTCTGTCATTTTTATATGTCCTTTTCACATTTGCAGTGACTGATATTAATGGCTATTAAGGTATACGACTATTAATATACATATATTTATACATATGTATGTGCATATATATGATTTTTTTGTTGTTGTTTTGTTTTGCTTTTTTCTTTTTTTTGCGGTACGCGGGCCTCTCACTGCCGCGGCCTCTCCCATTGCGGAGCACAGGCTCCGGATGCGCAGGCCAAGCGGCCATGGCCCACGGGCCCAGCCGCTCCGCGGCACGCGGGATCCCCCCCGGACCGGGGCACGAACCCGCGCCTCCTGCATCAGCAGGCGGACTCTTAACCACTGTGCCACCAGGGAAGCCCCATATGTATGTTTTTTAATATACACATATATATGATTATATGACTTAATTTACATGGATGTATGGGGTTCTGTGGTTATTGATGTTTAATCCATCTATATTTAAAGTTAAAATAGCTGTCTTTGCCTACTTGTTTACCTTTTTTTGCAGCAATTCAAGCGTTACTTAATCTTTATTTTTAATTTCTTTTAAAGCAAAGGGAAGAACCAGGTGGAAAGTGTAGCCACACTGACTTAGAAAGCATTAATAAAAATTCGGTTGAAAGTGCACTGAGGAGAGTAAACAGAGAAGGGACAGGTAAGTTATTCAAATTCTAATCATTGTATAAGTGGAGAACTGGGGAATATACAAGGAACACCAGTTTCCACCTTACTAGGTCATAGGCTTCATAAGCAAGTAGATAGGCAGATTTGTGTTTGCTTATCCAGTAGTGTTATAGGAATATTTTATTTACCTATTAAAAAAAGAGAAAATTGTGTTTATTAATAAGAGGCTTCAGAAAAAATAGTATTTGTTGTGCTCTCCACCATAAAAAGCCTGGCACACAGTGTCTACCTAAGTCCTCTTGGGCCTTTAAATTCTTGTACATTGTGTAATATGTGAGTATATACATAACATTTTTTTAAAAAATAAATTTATTTTTGGCTACGTTGGGTCTTGGTTGCTGCACGCAGGCTTTCTCTAGTTGTGGCAAGTGGGGGCCACTCTTCATTGTGGTGCGCGGGCTTCTCATTGTTGTGGCCTCTCCTGTTGCGGAGCACGGGCTCTAGGCATGCGGGCTCAGTAGTTGTGGCTCGTGGGCTCTAGAGCGCAGGCTCAGTAGTTGTGGCTCGTGGGCTCTAGAGCGCAGGCTCAGTAGTTGTGGTGCACGGGCCTAGCCGCTCCGTGGCATGTTGGATCTTCCTGGACCAGGGCTCGAACCCGTGTCCCCTGCACTGGCAGGCGGATTCCTAACCATGGAGCCACCAGGGAAGCCCCTGTACATAGCATTTTAAAAAATTCACTTTAATGATTAGCTTTACCTTTTCATTTGGATTTCTTTTTCATCCCCTTTACTACTTAGACTTGAAAGAGTGATGCGGTTGAGGATTGCAAAGAGCAGAGGAGGGGATCGTTAGATCTGAGTTTGAAAGAGAAAAGAAATACTTTTCTTTTAGAGAAGTACTTGTGTGCATATAGATGAATAAATAAAAGATTAAGCTCAGCAGTTCTTCTTTACACTTTAAAAGCCAGTTCACCAGGTCCTCTCAGGCGACAGTGGGAGAAAAATGTATCCAGTACAGCTCTTACAGCTTTGGAAAATGCATCCTTACTCACCTCCAGTTTAACGGCAGAGGACGATAGGGGTTAGTACATTGAATTCTATTATTTTATTATGGAACGTTGTCTAATAGGTGTTTAATGAGCCAGAGTTTTTTCTTTTTTTAATGTCACTCTGTGAAGGATATTTGGTTATCACACATCAGAGCGCTGCTCATACAGGCAAGTGAAATAAATCTGCGTAGAGAGTTAAATATAATTAGCTTTGCTTGAAATATGATCTGAAGATATATGCTGAAAATCTTTTTTATTTGGGACTAATTTTTTATCTTTACCCAACTAGGTGGTTCTGTAATAAAGTACAGTGAAAATAATACCCGTAAGCAGTGGCTCAAAGAGACTCCTGAGACCTTGTTGAACATTCTTAAGCATGCTGACCTCAGCTTGGCATTTCAAACATACACAATATGTAGACCAGGTGATTCATGTCTGTTACATAACTGTGGAAACCCTTTGATTTTTTTGAAAAAATTGTGGTAAAATATACATAACATAAAATTTACCATTTTAACCATTTTTAAGTGTACTGTTCAGGAGCATTAAGTACATTCACATTGTGCAGTCATTACCACATTCCATCTTCCAAAATGGAAACTGTGTATCCATTAGATGATAACTCCTTGTTCCCTCCTCCCAGAAACACTTTGATCTTAAAGTTATGAAATATTTAATAGCATTGTAGTTTTAGGTTTTCTTGAATCTTTTCTAGCCAGTCTGAAGCCATAATTAAAATTTCCCATACAGCTTCATTCCTTGTTTGCCCATTTGTTTGCTTATTTTTTAATAATCATGTGATCACTTTGAAGTGTGGCCCGTTTTTACCGTGCAAATACACCCCTGCTTTAGGGACTCTGTAGCTCAGACTTTATCCTAGTAAACGCTGAGGAACTTCAAGATTTCTTTGGCTCTGTACTTGGATTCTGTTATATTGAATAGAACACACAAAAAAAGATGAACAATTAGGATTTGACTTTTTTTATCGTTTCTACAGACATTTTCACTAAAATTATACAACATAAATTTTTAAGATACTATCCTTAGGAATCTGGGCCAAAGGACTGAAATAAGGGTGTGTATGTGTGAGTGCACGTGTGTTTGATTTTGATAATTCAATTACTGAAGCCATCTTGCTTGGTTTAAGATCTAAGATAAATTATGCCAAGGAGAGCATGTCATGGTGTGGCAAGCCTTGACTGTATGTATTGTAGCAGATTTAGTGTATTTGTTGATTTGATCGGTATTTATTGAGTGCCTAACATGTACTAGGTTAAGATTTAAAAAAAAAGAATAAAACATAATTCCTTCCTTGAAAGAGTTGGTTATTTGGGAGACCAACACACAAGCAGAGCATCGTAGAGCTGTGTACCACGTGTCTGATAGAGCTGTGTGCAGACAGTTATGTGTCCCTAGGAGAGGTGGGTGCATTGGGAGGCAGGTGTTAAGGAAGGTTAATGATTATGACTTTTGTTTTAGCAATTATAGATCCTGGATTTTGTTTCTGGCCCATTGATGAAGATGTTGTCATTTCAGGAAAGTCACTATTTAAAAAATATATCATAAAAAAAAAAAATATATATATATATATATATATATATATCATAGCTCTACTGTGAAAGGATTTTTATAAAGATTGAACCCACATTTTCATGTTAGGTTATCATTTTGTAAGCAAAAATTTGAAAGTAATTACTAGGAAAAAAATTTTAAAGCATGCATATGCATTTGGTGTTAATTCTCTAATTTTATTCCCCTCCATTGGGAAAACTTAGGGGGAGGGGAGAGCTCAAAGAAGAAAAAATGACCTGTTATCCAGCTGTCCAAAGACAACTTTTAATGCTTTAATATGGGTTCATATATTTGAGGGTTTAAATTATAATTTTATGAGTTTTTGTTTTGAAGAAAATGCTGTTTAAAAATTTAATACCCATACTGGTGGTTACTGGGCCTGTTTTATGCCAGAATCATGCTGGGTAATGCAGGGAGACACTACAGAAAAATACAGAGCATGGCATTGCCCTCAATTAGCCCACAAGCCTTTGGAGGAATTTAGTGCAACATGAACGAAATAAGTAAAAACTGCTTAACTTGGCATAATTTCTGTTAAAATTCCTCTGAAGGTGCAGAAGGGTTCTTGAAAGGCCCCCTGTATGAGGAAACAGAAGCATCAGACGATGTTGATGGAAGTCATGATTCTGTCATTTTGGATCCAGAGAGACTTGAACCTGGACTGGATGAGGAGGATACGTAAGTGATAACACCCAGATAGCGTGTGCGTGCATGTCATTTAAATTGTACTTTAGGTCTTCCCTGGTGGCGCAGTGGTTGAGAGTCTGCCTGCTGATGCAGGGGACACAGGTTCGTTCCCCGGTCCGGGAAGATCCCACGTGCCGTGGAGCTGCTGGGCCCATGAGCTATGGCCGCTGAGCCTGCGCGTCCGGGGCCTGTGCCTCGCAACGGGAGAGGCCACAACAGTGAGAGGCCCGTGTACCGCAAAAAAAAGAAAAATTTGTACTTTAATCATTTCTGGTTTAGCAGGAGCTGGTTATATTACTTTACATCGTTAATGAATACTTATATCTTGATCTTTTGTCTGGCATGGGTAACGTGTTATGGTATTATCACAGAATTCATGACTGAGCCATGTGTTTATAATCATTTAGCTTGGACTTATTTTTTAATGTACCAGATTTTTATATTGAAAAAGTTGTAGAAACAGTGAAAGAAGTGATCCTTTGGAAGGCTAACCATATTTTTCCCTCTGTTCAGTTGCCTTATGGAGCTCAGTTTTCAAAAATGTCGGTATTGTTACGGTGGTGTACTGCTTTGAACCCATCGACGAATATTAACTGTGCTCCTTAAATGGAGGCTTAACATCCAGATTGTTTTTTTACAGGGACTTTGAGGAAGATGACAGCTCTGACTGGGTATCAGAACTGAAACAGCGAGCTGGCTGGCAAGGAGTGTCTGATGGATAACACGCAAGGAAATGTTCCTTAGTCACACTTAGGAGACGTTTAACATGAGGAATTGATATTTGGATAATACTTAACTCACGGGATGTGTATCTTCCTTTAGAAACAGAGTGAAGAGAAGGAAACTGAATATTTAAAGTTATTCCTGGTTAGTATGATAAGGTATAAAAAATCTAGAACTCTTATGAGTTTTTGAATTCAGAGGAGAAGGCATAGCAGAATGGCTATGAGGTTTGGGCTTTGCGGTCAGGACAGAAATTGAATGCTACCACCTACTGCCTGTGTGACTGTGAGAAATTAACCTCTTTGAGCCCGAATTTCCTCAACTACAAAATGAGGATAACAATGCTTACCTCATAGGGATGCTGACCTTAGACCATCACGGCAGCCCTTAATGTTATTATTTCCATTGTTATGATTTATGCTTATTTCTATGTAGCTCTTTTTATATCTCCTAAAGGTTTGAGGATCTAAATATATTTAATTATAACATAATAATGTGTGTGATTTTTCAGTAAGGCCTATTTCTGGGTAGTGATCAATCATCTTCAGTGATCACCAACTACCAGCTGTCCTTAAATACAGCCCCTCACAGGATGCACAAAAGAGCCCAGGTCGGAGGATCAGCCATGGGAGGAGTGGGGTGGGCTACAGAACTGGTCAGAAGTTGGTGGTCCTGTATATGAGAAAGGAATGGGGCCAAAGGTGAGAAGTCCATACAGCAAGTAGCAGAAACCAGTGTTGTGGAACTAATGGCGGGCAGGACCCCAACACGTCTGGGTCACCATGACACACATGTGCCGAGGCCTGTCATTTCATGCAGTGATGCTTTAGTGAAGGGAGACTATTTTACTAAAGAAACTGGCTCTTCGCAGGGGATCCCACAGGGGCAAGTGTGGGAACAGCATAAGCCTGGCCTGGTATAGGGAACGATGCTCAGATAAACAAAAGGGGGAAATAGTTGTGAGACTACAGTAGGATCATTAATAAAGGTCTGCTGAAATGTGGACTCCGTATGTCTTTTAAAGAGTTAAACATTTTTTAAAAATCTTAACATACAAAAACTGTGTCGTAGCTTTCACCACCCCCGCTCCCATCCCCCATTATTTATATTCTAAACATTTGGTCATCCTTAGTCTCCTCTGGTCTCTGAGTCTCTCCATCTTCCCTTATTTTTCAGAACCCTGACATTTTTGAGGCATACTGGTTAGATGTTTGGTAAAATGTCCCTCAATTTGGGATTGTCTGATGTTTTTCTCATGATGGGACTGAGCGTGAGTGTTTGAACACCACAGATGTGAAGTGCCCTTCCCAATACATCCTGTCAGGGGTGTGCCATCTCCTCACAACATTACTGCTGTTGTTAACCTTGATCTCTTGGCTAAGGCAGTGTCTGCCGGGGTCTCTGCTGTAAGTTCCTAATTTTGTTTCCATGTTCTAGTCACTCTGAGACACTAAATCCAGCCTATTCTCAAGTGGAGAGGATGTTGCCAGGTACTCGGCCTCCATAAATACTGTATTTGATACCTCTTAGACATCTCAAATCTTAGCACTGCCCCAGGGTGGAAACATTTCCAAACCAACCAACACAGGGAACTTGAAACTATGTATAGTTACTGAGAGATTGAATGAATCTTGATGGGATGACAAATCCTTTTGAAAGTCAGATGGTTTGCAGGGTTTTGCTTATAACAGAATTTGAAGAGATTCTAATGGATGATTAGAAACCACTTTTAGTGATAGATTACTATATAATTCTTGACATACAACGAGGCAAGAATTGAGGGTCACTTGTAACAAAACTTCCAATTCCATTTACTTACTTACACGAATAAGGTTTTTCAGCACTTAAGCTTTAAAAAAAAGAGATTAAAAAAAGGTTTGATGAAATAAAATTATTTTTAATATAGGACAAGAAAATTTTTTAAACAAAATTTTCTCTTTTCTCTCTGTTGGTTTCTACCACTACCCCTTTTTAGTGTGCATTGTGCATGTGCTTTATACATTAGCTAGATCCCCTTAGAAGACACAGAAATGCCTGCTCACCAAAAAACACAAACCCCCCCCCCCCCACCAAACAGCAATTTTCTCTTGGTGTCAGCAAGGTAACTTCTCAGGGGATAACGTTTCTTTCTTAATCCTGTAAGGGGTCACAATGACCCATTATTCACCTTGCTGGACTGTGTAAACTGTCAGTATGTTACTTTGATGTACAATATAACCTTTTGTCTTGAAAACTTATGTAATTGTGCTTTGGGTGGAACAATCCTCAGAGCTTTCTGAAAGACTGTCCCCTGGGTTATAATCCTCAGGTTGGCTCAAATAAAATTCTCCATTTCTTTCTTAGATTAACTATTGATTAATTTTTCATGGGCAGACTCAATGTTGAACTTTGTTTATTCCAGCAAAAAGCATTATCTGTGGATACTAATTGAGCTAATTGGGGAGTAGAAGAGGAAAGCCCATTCACGTCTTTAAGAGAGAAATTTCCAATACTATGTTACTTTTTATATTTAATAAATATCAGTTCGTGATTTATTTGGATCAGTTGTGTACTATTAGTAATTTTAATGAATTTTTAAAAGCCTATTAGGAAATAGAAATTAATTTCCATTGACAGGGTGATGGGTAAGATTTTGAATCATGAAAAACTACGTATGGAGATACGAGTTCAAGGAGAGAAAGGAATGATGTAAACTTTCTAATTCTTAAAGGAGAGCTTTCTTTTTTAAAAAATATAGATATGGTGGGTTTCAAATTGCCGTGGTATTTAGATTCCATTGGTTATGTTTTACTTGTGTCAATATTTATAATTGCTGGAAATTAACATCCTTTCAACTGCGTAAACATATAATGAAAAGTTTCTGACGGCACCTTGATGTGCAGTGGGAGTGAGGAATGTGTAGGGGGCGATGGGGAGATGGTGAGAGAGCATCTTTGCAGACCACTGGGCAGTAGCTCGTTTTATAAGAGGACCCCATGGGAGGCCGCCAGCTGTGGCCAAAAGAGCAGGGCTCCGTTCCAGTCTCCATCTCTTGACAGTATTTGAGACCTTGCACGAGAAACTTTCAGTCCAGCTCAGTTGTAAAACTGGGCCACTACTACCTGACTCGGTTGTCGCAAAGCATAAAGAGAATATATGCAAAGTCTCTGGTACACCGTAAGCAAGAACTGGGAGCGGGAGCGGAATGCTTGTCGAGTGTAAGCAGAGGAGTCCCGACCTAAGGTGACGGAGGTTACGCGGCCAGGTCTCCAAACGCCGCGGCCGGCCCCCACCCCTCTTCCGGGTGGACTGTGTGGACCCGTCCTCTCGCCGCTCTGGCCCCGCGCCCCGCCCGCCCTCCCGAGCGCAGCTCCGCCCCGGCCGCCAGCGGGCGCAGAGGCGTCTGGAACCCGGACCCACCCGGGACACTACTCTGGCCCCGCGGAGCCGGCGGAGCAGGTATGCTGTGGATGGCGCCCTCAGTCCGAACCCGGAGCTGCCCCCAGGGCCTCCGGGAGCCCCGGGGAAAGGGTGGAGCCCCCGCCCGGGAAGACGAGAGCTGCAGAACGGCGGTCTCCGGTCCCGGGCCGCGTCGGTCTCCATGGCCACGCGCGGCGCACCCAGCTCCTGGCCCCCGCGGGAGTTCTGCCGCCTTCCCGCCGGCCGCCTCCCGGAAAGTGTTTCTAAGGGAGAAGGATTTTTCCCCCGAAACTCAGGGGCTTCCACCCACCGGTGCCTCTTGGGCGGGAGCGTCGCGGTCCCTCAGTTCCTGCGCAGGTGCCCTCGAGTTCCGATTCCGCCAGCGCCTCCCTCAAAACCCGGCCCTCCAGTGTCCCCAAGCCTTCCCTGGCTGCGGAGCTGGCTTCCAGCCCCATCCCACCTAATCGTCCCCCCTTCCCGCACTGACACAAATTACTCAAAAACATAACCTGCCTGCTCAGTCAGGCTTTAACAATCAGCACGATGCCCTAACTGTAGTATTGAGTATAACGGGGAAGTGCAGTGGAGCAGTTTACCCAAAGCCCCAGAGGCTGACGGCTGGCCGAGGGCCACCCGGCCGCGTAGCTTCCAGAAAAGTGGCAAGTGGTCGGAGGCAAGTGCTGGGCCGCCAGGACCTGCCCGAGACAGTTCAGAAACAACCCCACTGGGAATTACTGGCCTGATTTTTGCCCACGGGCTATTGAGGGTGTACTTGTGTTACAAGCACCGTGTTTCCAAAGAAATGGTAGAGAGGAAGGGACCACACCGCTTACTATTCCCGGAGAATTCACCTTCCCCTCTCGAGAAGCCAGGACCCTGGGCTGAGGGTGACAAACCCAAATCAAAGGAGCTTAGGTACCAAAGGGAATGTTAGACCTTTTAACTGGGGATTCTGACTGGGTAGGTCTTGGATGGGGCCCTTGTATACTCTGGCCTTACACACCCTCCTGCCATACCGAATCTGATCAGACGAATCTAAATGCCACAGTGACTCTCTTTATTATAAAGTCTGTATTTCAATCTGTAAATTCTTGGTACTACTACACTGGAAGAAGTATTGAAGTGGCCGGGAGTCACCTGATAAGGACAGCTGCAAACTTTTAGGTCTCAGCTGCCAGGAGCAGCGTGGCCAGTGGGGGAGTGATTTTCCAAAACGGTGAACAGTTCCTGGTAAAGTTCCGAGCAAGGTGCAATCAAGCCTTGATTTACATGTAGTTGCATTCCTCGAAAATTCAGTGTTAATTAAAACTGTGCAAAATATACTTCGTATTTAGATGTAAAATAGTTTGGTTGTAGCCGCAGATAATTATAAACAGATTTTTCCAAGCACATGAATGTGTACGGACACTTTTTAAGGTTGTAGGGGCGCTGGAAAATCCTTTACTGTGCGGGATCGTCCCTAGCATCGCAGAATCTTAGTATCTCAGACCCCAATGGCTTCTAAAAGCCTTCGCGCCTGCCTCTCCATCTCTGCGAACAGAAAAAAAACTCCGTAAGTTTCCAAAATGTCCCCTAGGGGGCAGTAACGCCCCACTGAGAAAGGCTAGAATGTAAAACCACACAAGCAGGACAATTCCTGCTGCC
>NW_006799533.1:1771821-1772811 GCF_000442215.2 Lipotes vexillifer
CAATTCCTGCTGCCTAGAGGTGCCCAGACAGGGATATTATATTTTTCTTTCTCAGAACAATCTTGAAAAACATTGTTATTTCCATTTCAGAAGTTAGGAAAGAGAGCTTTTATGAATTAAGTTACTTGCCCGAGATGACAACACTAGGGGGTATCAAAGTTGAGTTACAGCTCAAGTCTGACCATGGAGCTGACTAAGCTCTGTCTCACTTTGGTTGTTACCTGTGGCCACAAGGAAAGTTATTTGATTCAGTCTTGGCGAAATTAGAATGAAAGTTTTAGCAAAATGAGTTCTCTTACATTGTGGTCAGTTTTCTGACTTTGTTCATATTTATGAAAAGTGTGCAATAAAATTTCATTGCTCTCATTTCAGGTAACTCCATTGCATTGGAGACCATGGATAAATATGACGTGATTAAGGCCATTGGGGAAGGTGCCTTTGGGAAAGCATACCTGGCCAAAGGGAAATCAGATAGCAAGCACTGTGTTATAAAAGAGATCAATTTTGAAAAGGTAAAGTTAAGAAGTTAAAATTCCTGTTCATTTTCAGTGGTATTTTCATCTGGCTTTTAATCCAGTTTGTCAAGGAAACACATCTTTTTTTTTTTTTTTTTTACAAGTATGAGTGAGTTGACTTTTGTTTGTTCAGTCTTCTAAGTCCATTGTCCAAACAGCAACCAATGATCTTATTTTCATTTTTATTTTTAAATTTTATTTTTATTTTATTTTTTGGCCGAGCCATGCGGCATGCAGGATCTTAGTTCCCCGACCAGGAATGGAACCCATGCCCCCTGCTGGGGAAGCAGAGAGTCTCAACCACTGGACTGCCAGGGTAGTCCCCAGTGATCTTATTTATTTTTTATTTTTTTATTTATTTTTTTTCCCAGTGATCTTATTTTTAAAGAGGAAAAGAGAAAAAGATGTTATCGTCCTGGCTCCTATGGTACTCATTACAGTAACATCTTTTTTTTTTTTTTTTTTTTTTGGTACG
>NW_006799533.1:1773126-1777266 GCF_000442215.2 Lipotes vexillifer
GCATTGGCAGGCGGACTCTCAACCACTGCGCCACCAGGGAAGCCTGATAACATCTTCTTTTTTTTTTTAATCCTATGGCACATCTATGAGATGCCCCCCTCCTCCATTGCTCTAGTTCCTCTGTTTTGCCATGTGCTTCCTCTGACTGCCTCTCCAAATTCAGATCACCTCCACAAGGAGACCTTCCCCAAGCATCCTAGCCAAGGTAGCTCCCTGACTTCAATCACTCCTTATCACACCACCCTGGTTTATTTTCTTAGTAGCATTTATAATGATCTGGAATTACTCTGCTCACCTATTTCTTGTCTATCTCCTTCCCCATGCAGAACAGTGCCTGGCACATAATAGGCACTCGAAAATATGTATTGAATGCATTGAAGGAATGGAGGAAGACCATATGTTATTGTTAGTCTAATGGTTTTGGAGAATAATTAAATATATTTGATTTAAGAGGAATCATTTTTGCTAAATTTCCCTTGGTTTGTGTTTATGTTACCCTCTGTAGTGGCTGTGTTCGTTTCAGATATACGGGGATAACAGTGTCCATTATGGGCTAGAATACATGTTAAGGCAAGTCTCGTTGGTTGCCTTCTGGAGGATTTATAAGAGAGAGGAGCAGAAAAACTGCCATACAAAATGGGTACAAAAGGGATGAATCAAGTTGCACTTATGTGAATGTACTTAGTGCCACTGAACTGTACACTTAAACATGGTTAAAATGGTATAAATTTTATGTTGTATATATTTTACTATAATTTTTAAAAATTGGGGAAAAATAGGGACTTCCCTGGCAGTTCAGTGGTTAGGAATGGGTGCTTTCACTGAAGGGGCCTGGGTTCAATCCCTAGTGGGGGAACTAAGATCCCGCAAGCCGTGCAGCATATCCAAAAAAAAAAAAAAAAAAAAAAAAGGGGAAAAAAAAAGGACTTCCCAAACTTACATTAAAACTCAGGTGTAGATGATTAGCTTCAGGGCGAATGCTTTATTTACCAATACAGGTCCCTTTTCATGGATCCACCGCATACGTCTGCTAATGTCCTCTTAGTCTAGTGGCCTGTCAGGGCTTCCTTCCACGACCTTATTCTCCTCACTCTCTTTTGTTTATCTGACTGCTCTTTCTCCGGCCTGTCTCCTCACACTCCGTATGTCCCCGACCACCTATCCTTTGCCGACTCTCTTTCTGTGTACTGTTACCTGACAGTCACCTCCCTTCAATCTTTACCACTAAACAGATCACTCTTAAAACTCTGTCCAGCCTTGGTATCTTCCAGAGCCCTAGTTGTGCATTTCATTAGCCAGCTAGATATCTTCAAGTAGTATCTGTGTGAGTAATCTACTGCTGTGTAACATATTACCCCAAACTTAGTGGCTTAAATAATAGACACTTATTATCTCACAGTTTCTGGGCATTAAGAATTCAGAGTGAGGGGTGTTGAGGACCATCTTGGAAGCTAGCTAACACAATTGTACCCCATAGTAGAAATTTCTCACTTTTCTAAGCAGATCCAGGTCACCCACTCTGTGCTGCTGTGTGTTAATGACACCAGTATTTTTATGATATCCAGGCTCAAAACCTTGGGGTCATCGGTGAATTTTTTCTCTCTCCCCATCCAATTACTTGCTAAATGCGGTTGACTCTTTCTCTCCCTTGAATTTGTTTCATTCCTTTTGTCAGTGGCCTGGGCTACTTGGATCACTTCAGTACCTTTCTCGTGGCTCCAGCTCTCATGTAACAAAATCTTGGGAATTCTCCCCCCAGGCTCCCAAACCTTCACTGGGACAGAAGTCATAGAGGAAAAGATGGCTAGATGCATCGTCATCTTTGACTACACTAAAATATAAAACTTCTGAATGACGGAAAACCATCATGAATAAATGGAAAGAAAACTGACAGAATGCCCAAAATACTTGCAAGTGTTGACTAAAGTGTGCTAGCTTTTTTTTTGGCCACGCGGTGCAGCATGTGGGATCTCAGTTCCTCCAACAGGGGTCAAACCCAGGCCCTTGGCAGTGAGAGCATGGAGTCCTAACCACTGGACTGCCAGGGAATTCCCTGTGCTAGCCTTTTATAAATCTTAAAAAGAAAAAAAATTATAACAGAAGTCATCATATACAAATTTCAAACTCGTTAGAAAACTAAGAAAAGTAAAATAAATCTATTGATTTTATATCACTTTTTGCTGATACAACTGGAAAGGATTGAAAAGAATATAAAAGTGGAGGAAGCGGGCACTCTCTTGCTCTGCTGATAGGAAGGTAAATCATCCTGAGGGAAATTTATCAATATGTATCAAAGCCTTAGAAGGATCCATGCCCTGTTTGTATTATTGATGAGGAGTAAGGTCCGAAATACGTTGTAAAGATGAAAAAAAATCAGGCCACAAAAAGTTATGGGTATATATGTATGTACTGTTAATGTCACACACACACACACACACACACACACACACACACCCACACACACATGCACACACAACATTAACAGTGGTTATTGCTGATTGGTGGGATTTCACCTCTATCATTTCTTTCTGCATGGTCAGAATTTTTAATATGAAGCATATATTATGTTTTTAAAATTAAGATTTGTATTATTTGTATAAGCAGAAAAAGCTATCTTCATCTTAAAAAAGAAAAGAAAAAAAATGTATGCATCCTAGGATCTGGTAGTTCTCCTTCTGGGATTGTATTCCAAGGAAATACCCAGAAATGTGCAGACAGTCAGCAAACAACCTAAATGTCCAACAGTTGGGGATTGGTTAAGTAATTTGTGAAAGACTAAGCTGTTCATCAAAAGCATGTTGTAGTCAAAGTATTGACATGAGAAGTATCATAACTTTTGCTAATTAAGAAAATAGTACGTGTAGAATGATGCAATCTTTGTAAAAATATATGCATTATCTCTCTGTATAGGTATGTATATTCCCACACATATCTGCCCATACATATAGGAAAGACCTACTTACTACATTATTATCGAGGTGGAATGTGGGATTATGAGTAATTTTTGCCTTTTGTGCTTTTATATCATTTCCCTCTTCAGATTAGTTTTGACACCCCTCTCTGATTTGTTCCCAAATTCCATTTTCAACCTCCCCTCACATACTCTTCCTTTTTGCCACATGCAGATCCTTTGCACCGCAGCCTCTGTGCTCACCCGAGGGGCTCTTTCTTCCCAAAAGGTCTTTGCCTGCCCATCCAAGCATCAAGATCCCACTTGTTCAGGGCTGAGACTCAGTACACCTTGTAGAACCTTGCAAATCTGAGTAACCTCTCTTTCTCTGGAAACTCCATAGCTTTTTATCCGTACTGCTGTTATGGTACTGATTGCTGTCTACTTTGCTGTGCTTTAGCTGTTTATTTTGTGCCTTCTCCTCCTTATTAAACTGTATATTCTGTGCAGGCAGAATCCAGGTCTTTTGCATCTTGGTATTCCACACAGCAGCTAAGAATTCTTTGCACCAGTAGCGGGTCAGTAAATTCTTATTGGATAAATAATTCGATGTATAGATACTTTCAGGCCTTCTAGCTCTGTTGTTAAGCTGGTACATATTTAGGAATTATAAAACCATTTAAATTCTAAGTAAAGAAAAAATTATGTGGGAGGTAAATCCTCTATAAAAATATATATTAATGCATTTCATAGAGTCTCTCCCATTCTTTAGTATAGATAATAAAAAGCTGACTGTATATTTCTCATAGAGCAGTGAATTTTTTCATCTTTTACTTCATGAACCACCCTAGTCCCCATGCCATAAATAAGTAGAATTTCTATTGGGCCTCGTTATTGTTGCTTTCCCATATCTCTCTGTGTCACCAGATTTGCCTAACAACATTTGTGTCACAGTATTAACATTTATTACTTATTTTTTTCTTTCTACTCTAATGTACTTTTTCATTACTTCTTATCTAGAGAAATTTACATTTCTTCTCAGCTCTCCAGCACCTCTCCACGAAGCGAACTCTAGACCCCAGAACTTAAATTGCTTATTTTCTTACAGGTACCAAAAAGCTCTATATTTTCTCTCATCATCCTACAATTATCAAGCATATTCTTTTATTTCTTGCCTTCAAAAATGCATTGTATCTTGATGATAAAAACTAAAATGTTCATTGAAGAAATTTTGAAAAAAACTGTAGGGA
>NW_006799533.1:1777351-1781803 GCF_000442215.2 Lipotes vexillifer
GTAGGGAAAAATAAGGCTATTTAGAGGAAAATGAAAATCACTTTTAACCTCTCTCTTCATCACCATTAACATTATGGTGAACTTCTCTCCAGGCTATTTTTAATGCATAAATGTACCTTGTAAGTTATTAGAATATATTAGATGATTGATGTCATGGTGGATATACTCTTTTATAGCAGCTTTTTACCCTTAGTATATTGTGAATATTTTCTCATGTCATTCAATGTTTTCATATAATAAAATGTTCTCATAAAATATCATTCAATGTTTATAGTAATAGTGGGTTCCTAGCAGACCTCATGTTATCCCAGGTGTTTTACATAATTAATCAATTTAATCCTCCCAACAACTCTAAAGGTAGATCTCATTACCCTCACTGTTTAGGTGAAAGGGCTGAGGCTCAATGAGGTTAAGTAATTTGCTCAACAAGGCACAGTGACCAGCAAATCCTTCTACCTCTTCCTCTGCTCTTCCTGCCAGTGCTTCCATGGATTTTTGATGACCGCGTAGTGTGACATTAGGTTAAAAATACCATAATTTATCTATAACTCTTTTTCTATTTTCAGAGAGTTATGTTGCTTGATATTTTTGCTATGATTAAATAACGTTTAATATGTAGAAGAGTCATTTTTTCTTAAACAAACTGTGTATATATGTTTACCTATATGTGCATTAAATAAAAAGTTCTGACAATTAGCAGCAGTTACTCCTAAGGAATAGGAATTCATGGGATGGGTGGGGAGGAAAAGGGGAAGTTTTACTTTCATCTTATTTACTTCTATCTGGCTTAAAACATTTTTTCAAACCACTAGTGTATATTCTTAATTAAAAACTAATAGTAAAACACTGTAATGAAGGCTTTTGTATGAGAACCCTTGGGCACATTTCTGATTATTTTCTTTGGATAAATTTCTAGAAGAATTAATAAGTGAAAAATAGGAGCATTTTAAAGTCTCTTATTAGATACTGTAAAATTGTTTTCCTAGAAAGATTTTACCAATTTATATACTTACAACCAGAAGTATGTGAGTGCCATTTTGCTGCTTTCTGGTTAACTGTGGGTATTAACATTCTTTTTGTCTTCGCCAGTTTCACAGATGAAACATATTAAATTTTGTTTTAGTCTTCTTTTATTACTGAGTGAGGTTGAATATTTTTTACTGTTTCTGAGCCATTTTTAATTTTTTATTTTTTGAGAGTTGCCTAGGCATGTACTTTCCCATATTTCTATTGGCATATTTGCCTTTTCTTCTTACTTGCCAGAATCCTTGTATGTTATAAATACAAAAAAATCTTTGTCATATATATTGCCAGTATTTTTACCTAACTATAAAAATACATTTATCTCCCTATGTTTGCCTTGCAATTTCGTTTATAATAGTCTTTTGAAAAAAAACAGTAGTTATAAATTAAAGTAGTTAAGTAGCTAAGTCTGTCCTGGTAGCGTATTTTAGTTATTTTTATTTTGAAACTCATATGTGCCAATTATGCAATTTAAAGTGGGGGGAAAGATACTGAAGCATAGAAGATTTAAATAATTTACTGAAGGATACATAGCTAGGAGGCAGTAAAGCTGGGATGGAGAATATTAATTTTTTAAAATTTTTGCAAATTTAAATGAGGATGAGAAATTTGGGAACTCACACATTACCTGTGGGCCAAATGTTGAAGGTCATTACGGAGGGAACTGTGGAGAGGACCAGTGACCCATGGAGGCCAGAAGGGTGGGGCAGCCGGGCCAGAAGTCAGTATAGAAATGAAAAAATGTCAAGAATGAGGAAGAGAAGGTAGAAATGAGGTGTGGCCATTGCCAATGGCACCAAAACATTTGAAAAATATTGTCCACAGATGATAAATAGAATAATAAGGAAATACATCCGGGAGTGAGGGGAGGAGAGAAATAGGTAAGGCAGGTTAAGGGGTACAAGTCTCCAGCTGCAAAATAAATGAGTTATGGGTATGAAATGTATAGTGTGGGGAATATAGTCAATACTTAATATCTTTGTATGGTGACAGATGGTAACTAGACTTATCTTGGTGATCACTTTGAAATGCACAGAAATTTTAAATCACTGTGTTGTGTGATGGAAAATGACGTAGAGTTGTAGCTTTTGAATTTTACTTCAAAAACAAACTCAGAAAAAAAGATCAGAATTGTGGTTACCGTGAGCGGGTAGTATGGGAAGGGAGAATTGGTTGAAGGTGGTCAAAAAGTACGGACTTCCCGTTACAAGATAAATAAATACTAGGGATGTAACGTACAACATGATAAATAGAATTAACACTGCTGATGTTATACATGAAAGTTGTTGAGTAAATCCTAAGAGTTCTCATCACAAGGAGAAAATGTTTTTTCTATTTCTTTAATTTTGTATCTATATGAGATGACGGATGTTCACTAAACTTATCGTGATGATCATTTCATGGTGTGAGTCAAATTATATGCTGTACACGTTAAACGTATACACTGCTGTATGTCAATTATATCTCAATAAAACTGGAAGGAAAAGCAATAATAAAAGCAAATTAGTTTTTTAAAAAGAAAAGAAAATACATCAAATCTAAAATGAAGTCACGAGAGACATTTTATTTGAAAACGAAAAACGTAGTAATCTTAACATAGAACTTTACTGGTCTGATGTGATATGTGACATTTTACTTTTTTTAGATTTCATTTGTTTCTTCTCAGCAGTGATTGCTGCTGGAACATTGCATTTTTTTTCTTTTACAAATTCCTTTGTTGCTGAAAGATAAATATATTTAAATATTTGATAAATATTTAAATAACTTTCCTCCAGATGACTAAATAATTGACACAGTACACCAATCCAGTGGAAATTTTAATACAGCAGAACTTCACCAGAAATACTTATTTTCTTGTTTCTGGTTGTCACTGACAAACCACTGACTAGATATAGGACACTCTAATTCTAGAAATGTCATTTCCTGCCGTTGAGAGATCTGTTGCAGAAGTGCCATTAAAAGCCAGTGAAATCCTGGAGAATTTTCGATGACAGTGAGTAAAGAGCATTCCTTGAAAGCAAATTATCTTTACAGACTACTCTGTCTCTTAATATAGTTTAGATGCCCATCCAAGAAAAAGAAGCTTCACAGAAAGAAGTCATTCTTCTGGCGAAGATGAAACATCCCAACATTGTAACCTTCTTCGGTTCATTTCAAGGTCTGACTTTCTCATATTTTAAAGTAATACAACCTGGTACCCATTCAATGGGTCCCAAATCTGCAGGTTCAAGGGATCTTCCTGCAGCTAAACCATGCATGGGAAATACAGATTCTTAAAGTGTTTTAATAAAGTGTGGGCGTGTAGACTTCTGTATAAGGTAGTTCCTGAGAAGTGTGTATAAATTAATTCTTGTAACTGGACTCATCTTCCCATTTACTTAAATTGTAATTTGAGACATCATCTTTATTTCCTCTCTGGTGAGTTTTTGTAGGCAGCTTTCCTAAATTTTCTCAAGTTTGCCCACCTGCCTTTAATTCTCACTCCCTCAGATAGTTAACGATGGGTGCTTTGCTGCAGTAAGAAATTTCAGTGGCCTACAAGAATACCATCTGTGTCTCACTCGCATTACATGTTGGCTACGGTTGGGCGAGGTCTTTATTTTTTTAATTTTTTATTATTATTTTTTTTTGGCCGTGCCTCATGACTTGTGAAAGTGCCAGGTCCTAACCACTGCACTGCCAGGGAACGCCCGGGAGGAGTCTTTAAGTCTGGGGTCCAGCCTGAAGGAGCAGCGCACATATGGAGCTGTTTACCTGAGCCAGAGGAAAGAGCAGGACACAGAGCCCACCACGCCCTCACTTTCAGGTCCCTGCTAGGATGTGGCATGTTTCTTACTTTCCTTATGTGCTCACGTTCTGGGTGCAAAGCAGCCGCAACCAACCCCGGGAACGGGGTGATGATGGGGGAGGGTACACTCTGCCTCTGTGAGTCCTTGTATGTCCTGGGGCAACGGGGAGGGCTGTACAATTCTCCTACAGAGAGGCAGCCAAGCAAACGGCCAGAATAGAGGCGGAAAAGCTTTAAGGCCGCTATTCCCTTCTCTGTGTGCCTGAATACAACATTTCTTCTGCCTCTATCCCTTGACTCCAAAGGTTTAAAAAAAAAACAAAAAAACACTAAAAACACCATAAAAGGAGCGTTGGTCATTCATTCAGTTAAATATTGATTGAGTGCTTACGTTGATGTGTTTTTCTAGGTGCCAGGAATACAGCAGTGAACAAACACAACAGGCACAAATTCCTGTCCTCGTGGCTCTTACATTGTAGTGGGAAGAGACAGACAATAAACACATATACAGCATGTCAGGTGTTTAAAAGGCTGTGACAGGGCTGTCTGTGTCCCCAGTTCACCATGGGGCATCCCCATCCCAGCACCCAGCACTGGGGGTGCTTGAATTCACAGGTCAGAATTAGTTCATGGAGCAGGAA
>NW_006799533.1:1781837-1823625 GCF_000442215.2 Lipotes vexillifer
GCAGGAATGTTGCCTAGATATCTTCAAGCACCATCAGGGGTGTAAAAATCAGTAAATAAATTTTAAAAGCTATTTTTTGAGCTTTTACACTGTGCAGGGCACTGTGTTTCTTGCAAATTAAAACCACTGCATTCAAAATAGCTCTCTGTGTTTCTTGCAAATTAAAACTGGATACATTCCTTAAAAGAGCTCTCGGGACACCTCCAAGGTCTTTCTGGGAGCTGAGAGTAAATGTGAGCCGGGAACTGAGTTGTACCGAGCAACTTTTAAGGGGCAGCCGCTGAATAAGGTGCCTTGTATTCCTGTTCATTGATTCCTAACAGCTACGCCATTAGACAGTCTTCCTTTTCCTCATTCTGTGGGTTATGATTGTGGCTCCCTGTGACTGGTAAGTCCTGCTCATCGTCAGGCCTTCTCTGAGATCCCAATTCACGTTACAGCCCCCTTTACTGATCTCGCCAGCACTTTTGTACTGTGTGTGTATGTTCATATACGCCATTAGGAACTGTCTAATATTTGTCTCCCTTTAAGACAGTAAACATAACAAATTCTTTTGCTCACCACTTGCTCCTCAGCATGTGACACATAGTAGGTGCTCATACACGTTTGCTGAATGAGTGCCTAGACTGGGCCATTTAGGAGAGTGGAGTAGGTCTTTTTTTTAATTGATTAATTAATTTTTTGGGCTGCACCCCACTGCATGCAGCAGCGGTCCCCAACCTTTTTGGCACCAGGGACCAGTTTCGTGGAAGACAATTTTTCCACGGACCGGGGGTGGGGTGGGGGGATGGTTTTGGGATGATTCAAGTGCATTCCATTTATTGTGCACTTTATCTCTATTATTATTACATTGTAATATGTAATGAAATAGTTAACTCACCATAATGCTGACAGGAGGCGGAGCTTAGGCGGTAATGCGAGCGGTGGGGAGTGGCTGTAAATGCGGATGAAGCTTCGCTCACTCTTTCTCCCCTCACCTTCTGCCGTGTGACCCGGTTCCTAACAGGCCACGGACCGCTAGTGGTCCATGGCCCCAGGGTTGGGGACCCCTGGCATGCAGAATCTTAGTTCCCCAGCCAGGGGTCGAACCCGTGCCCCCTGCAGTGGAAGCACAGAGTCTTAACTACTGGACCGACAGGGAAGTCCCTGGAGTATGTCTTTACACCATGCAAAATGGATATTTGAGGATGGTTTACGCTGGATACCATTATAAAATTAGAGGTCATTTTTTACAGCAGAAATAACCTTCACTGACTTCATTTATGTTGTAAGCTTAAACTTTCTTATGACAGCCTTTTCCTTTTCTTAACTAGAGCACCTCTGTGTTTAGGAAAACTAGAGCTATTGTGAGGGCTTTGAGTTTGCCTGGCAGTTTGTTGGGACTTGAAACACTGAGCTTATCTGAAAGCCTCAGAGGTTCTTGCAACACCTGACCGTAGAGAGTTGGGGGAAAGCCTTTGTTTACCCTCAGACAGCTCACCTCTGAACAGAAGAACCCTGCCTCTCGTTCATTAATTGTTTGTCTATAGAAAGTAGAAGTTTTCATAAGTGTGAAGCAACATGAGAAAAATAAGAGAATGTAGTAAGATTTTCCTAAGGCTAAATTAATTCCACTTAAATTCCTTCAGTAAGTTTTTATCAAGTACCTATAATTTGCTAGGCATGGTCTAGGTAAAATAGGCCCAAATCCCTGCACTGCTGTTTTCTGTTGCTGTATAACCAGCGAACACGAATTTAATGGCTTAAACAGGCACCCACTTATCCTCTCCCAATTCCTCTAGCTCGGAAGCCTGGGCTGGGCTTAGGTGGATTCTCTGCACAGGGTTTCACATAGTTGAAATCAAGGTGTCAGCTGTGTCTGCAACCTCATCTGAGGCCGAGTTCTCTTCCAGGCTTATTCCGGCTGTTGGCAGGTTTCATTTACTGCAACTGTAGGACTGAGGTGTCTGCTTTCTTGCTGGCTGTTAACTGGGGGTGATTCTCTGTTTCTAGAGACCAACCTCCCTTCCCTGGCATGTGGCCCCTTCAATAGGCCCTCTCCAGCTGGAATCTCTCACTTCTGTTTCTGATTTCCAGACCCAGATTTAAGTGGCTTTTGTGATTAGGTCAAGCCCAGGTGTATAATCTCTTTCTATTAACTCAGAGTCAGCTGTTTAGTAACTTTAATTATATCAGCACATCCCCTTTGCTATGTAACATAATCATGGGAGTGATATCCCATATTTACAGGTTACACTCTCGCTCAAGGGGAGAGAGTTCACAGGGTGTGTGCGTTAGGGCCACCTGAGAATTCTGCCTGCTCTACAACTGTGGAGTTTACGTTCCAGGGGTAAAATGTGGGGAGAGACAGACAATAAATGTAAACATAATTAATAAGTACAGTATATGCAGGTTAGAAGTTGATAAGTGCTGTGGAATAATAAAATAGGGGGAGGCAGGAGTGGAGGGAAGAATTGTAAATCGGGTGGTCAGGACAGGCCTTGCTGTGAAGGTGACATTTGAGCACAGATTGAGGAGTCCTGCTAACATCTGGAGAAGAGCTTTCCAGGCAAGGAGAACAGCCACTGCAAAGGCCTGACGTGTTAAAGGACTAGCCAGGAGGCTTTGGGGAAAGGCCATCTGCTATTGGCCCTGAGCACCTCTGCATGTTTTTGCTGGATATGCCAAGAATTGCCAAGCCCTGACCGAGAGGTGGCTTGTTTACTGCTCACTGTAAAAGCAGTCGATTCCTCAAGTGCAGTGTTCCTCTCCTGTAGTGTAGCCACTGCGTGCGCAGCTGTCCATCTAGGCTCTGGGGATTTGGGAGACATAGAACGAGGGCTAACATGAGGCTCTGACAGCTGCTTTTGCCAAGAGTAATAAAGTCCTTTGTCTCTGGCCCAGGACTCTCGTGTCTTCTGCCAGCATCCATGACATAGTCACAGGCTGGTAAGTAGGGCAGAATCTCACACCTGTAGCAGAAGCCACTGTGGGTGCAGTGCAGTGAGCAAGGGGGCATAGCAGAAGATATTTTTACTCTTTCTGCTGAGTCTGTGTTCCTCCCATTGGTTGTAAGATACATTATTATGTGCTGATGAAAAGGAAAGATACTGCCCATTAGACTATGACACTATACTTTCATATCACAATTTTTATTTTATATGTATTAAAAGAGCTCTTTTAGACTTGTTTAAACAGAGTTTTGCTTTCTATTACTCTTGTACGTTCATAAAAAGGGAAATACGAGCAGATTAAATTGGTTAAGATAGTCTAAACATTAATGAGGCTGGGGGACACGTGGCTGCTCGAGGCGGAATCCTGGTGTGTCTCGCTTTGTCAGGCAAAGCAATAAAGCTATTCTCTTCTACTTCACCCAAAATAAAAAACAAAAAACAAAAATTAATGAGGCCGTGATGACATCAAGACTGCTGGGCCCACAGTCACCAACTGGAAGATGCCAATGTCTGTAAGACATAATCCTGATTTTTTTAAAGGGCATTTTAGAATAAATTAATTATAATAATTGTTCTTTAAGTGTTGGAATTTGGCAAGACAAAGGTTGCAACCCTGAAGTTAGTGCCCTCTAATAGTTTTGAAAGGTCAGTGACCCATGAGCTTTATAGTTCCAGAAACTCCTGCCCTAGAGGGTGCCGTGCACTTCCTTTTTGGATATTATTTTTTTCTCCTTTCTGCATTTTAAAATATTATACATGCTTAAGACTAAACACAAATCCCACCCCCAAACCTAAAGTGATCTCTCTCTGGGACTTCCCGGGGGGTTCAGTGGTTAAGGCTCTGTGCTTCCACTGCAGGGGGCGCGGATTGGATCCCTGGTTGGGGAACTAAGATCCTGCAAGCCGCGTGGTGTGGCCACCCCAACCTGACAAATGTAGTTAAAACTAAATATAAAAAAAATAAAGTGATCTCTCTCACCTCTGCTCTGAGCACTTCTGAACTCTTACTGGCCGTTTCACTTATGTGGCATTTGTAATAAGCTGTGTTATAACGTTAGTGTATATTCTTTATTTCCCTCAGTGAGATTGGAAGTTCTGTGAGAACAAGGATTGTTTCTTATGCCTTTTCCCCTTCCTAAAGTGCTTAATTTTGTAAAACAGGTGGAAAATTTGAGAGCACAAATGACTTTTCCAGGCAGTTCTAACCCCATTAAATGTGAAATTAACAGTGGCTAGTGGGAAAAAAAGCATATTTAGAGCCAAATGATGCTCATCGACCTAAATAGTTCCCTCAAGATGGTTCGGCCATGATTAATCCTGCATTAGTCAATGAATTTCTTCCACTGAAAGCCCGTGTGAGGCTGAGTGAGTCAGATGTTGGTGGAAGGGAAGTAAAATGGAGCCCTTTTCCCTTAGTTTCCTTCCTTTGATTTCCCCATGGTTTTGAAATTGCCATCCCTTCATTGCTGTGTCAGCCCTTTCAATGACTGAGCTAAGACAAGTATTAATTCTCCCAAAAGTAATACTTTCCTGAAAGTAACTGATCTCTAGGTAATCAGGGTATGTCAGGAAACATCTCAAAACCCTTCCTGCAATAATATACAATGGAGAAAAGACACTCTCTTCAATAAGTGGTACTTGGGAAAACTGGACAGCTACATGTAAAAGAATGAAATTAGAACACTCCCTAACACCATACACAAAAATAAACTCAAAATGGATTAAAGACCTAATGTAAGGCCAGACACTATGAAACTCTTAGAGGAGGCAGAACACCCTCTGACATAAATCGCAGCAAGATCTTTTTTGATCCACTCCCTAGAGTAATGAAAATAAAAACAAAAGTAAACAAATGGGACCTAATGAAACTTCAAAGCTTTTGCACAGCAAAGGAAACCATAAACAAGATGAAAAGACAACCCTCAGAATGGGAGATAGTATTTGCAAACGAAGTGACCGACAGGGATTAGTCTCCAAAATATACAAACAGCTCACGTAGCTCAATATCAAAAAAACAACCCAATCAAAAAATGGGCAGAAGATCTAAATAGACATTCCTCCAAAGAAGGCATACAAATGGCCAAAAAGCACATGAAAAGATGCTCAACATCACTAATTATTAGAGAAATGCAAATCAAAACTACAATGAGGTATCACCTCACACCAGTCAGAATGGCCATCATAAAAAATTTACAAGCGGGCTTCCCTGGTGGCGCAGTGGTTGAGAGTCCGCCTGCCGATGCAGGGGACACAGGTTCGTGCCCCAGTCCAGAAAGATCCCACATGCCGCGGAGAGGCTGGGCCCGTGAGCCATGGCCGCTGAGCCTGCACATCCGGAGCCTGTGCTCCGCAACGGGAGAGGCCACAACAGTGAGAGGCCCGCATACGGCAAAAAAAAAAAAAAAATTTACAAGCTAAATGCTGGAGAGGGTGTGGAGAAAAGGGAACCCTCCTACACTGTTGATGGGAATGTGTAAATCAGTGCAGCCACTGTGGAGAACAGTATGGAAGTTCCTTACTGGTACAGCTACCATATGATCTAGCAATCCCATTCCTGGGCATATATCCAGAGAAAACCATAATTTGAAAAGATACATGCACCCCAATGTTCATTGCAGCACTGTTTACAATAACCAGGACATGGAAGCAACCTAAATGTCCATTGACAAAGGAATGGTTAAAGAAGATATGGTACATATATACAATGGAATATTACTCAGCCATAAAAAAGAATGAAATAATGCCCTTTGCAGCAACATGGATGGACCTAGAGATTATCATACTAAGTGAAATAAGTCAGACAGAGAAAGACAAATATCATATGGTATCTCTCATATGTGGAATCTAAAATAATGGTATAAATGAACTTATTTACAAAACAGAAATAGAGTCACAGATGTAGAAAACAAACTTATGGTTACCGAGAGGGAAAGCGGGGGGAGAGAAAAATTGGGAGATTGGGATTGACATATACACACTACTATATATAAAATAGATAACCAATAAGGACCTACTGTATAGCACAGGGAACTCAGTACTCTGTAATGGCCTATATAGGAAAAGAATCTAAAAAAGAGTGGATATATGTATATGTATAACTGATTCACTTTGCTGTACACCTGAAACTAACATAACATTGTAAATGAACTATACTCCAGTAAAAAAAATTTTAAAAACCCAACAAAACAAACAAAAAACAAAAAACCAAAACCCTTCTTGGACTCTCCGGTCTTTCCTTCATGGCCTCTTGTTCTCTCTGCCTGTGTGTGTGCAGACTTCTGTTGTAACTCTTCTCACATATATTGACTGATGCCCCATCTAGACTGTCACCTCCTTCTCAGGAAGGATAGCTTATTTGCTTTTTATTTTTATTTGCCTTTTATTCCTAGCACAGCGTTCCTTAGCACGTCTTCAATAAAAGTTTGTTGATGAGTGAATGGATCTGTCCCTTTAAGAGGGGAGGTGGACCAATGGGAGTGTTCTGTGAAAGAAGCACTCAGTTTGTGAATGAGGAGCAACCAAGGGCAGATGCTGTAGCGCCTTTAAAGTTGGCTTAAGCCAACCTAAGTGTCCATCAACAGATGAATGGATAAAGAAGATGCGGCATATATATATACAATGGAATGTTACTCAGCCATAAAAAGAAACGAAATTGAGTTATTTGTAGTGAGGTGGATGGACCTAGAGTCTGTTTGTAATACAGAGTGAAGTAAGTCAGAAAGAGAAAAACAAATACCGTATGCTAACACATATATATGGAATCTAAAAAAAAAAAAAAATGGTTCTGATGAACCTAAGGGCACGACAGGAATAGAGATGCAGACAGAGAGAATGGACTTGAGGACACGGGGAGGGGGAAGGGTAAGCTGGGACAAAGTGAGAGAGTGGCATGGACATATATACACTACTAAATGTAAAATAGATAGCTAGTGGGAAGCAGCCGCATGGCACAGGGAGACCAGCTCGGTGCTTTGTGTCCACCTAGAGGGGTGGGATAGGGAGGGTGGGAGGGAGATGCAAGAGGGAGGGGATATGGGGGGGATATATGTATATGTATAGTTGATTCACTTTGTTATAGAGCAGAAACTAACACACCATTGTAAAGCAATTATACTCTAATAAAGATGTTAAAAAAATAATAAAGTTGGCTTAAGCTACTTGGAAGAAAGAGGTAGCAAATGATAGATATTTGGCAAGAGATTCTGACGTTGAATGAATACTTAATAATTACAGGGCAAAATACTAGAAAGATTAACACTTGCTGATAAGCCTGCTTTTGTGCGATCATTTTGTGTTCCTTAGATGTTTTTATGAAACCACTCCACAAACCTTTATTAAGCCCCTTCCATGTGCCAGGTACAGGGAATACAAAAGTACTAAGTATGGAGTTTGTCTTCAGGGAACCCGCAAACTAGTGGGAGAAACAAACAAGTTAGTAGAAGCCCTTATTCTAACAAGAACCCATCTGGTAGTTGTTTGGTTAAAGAAAAAAGCTGATTAAGCAGGAAGTCATACAAACTTATTTTAATCTATAAATACACAATCATTTGCCAAACTTCTGACGTAAGACCAAGGCCTTGTCTTTGATTATGAGTCCACCGATTGGAGTTCGGAATATTCTTTCTTACACAGAGCTCCCCCCACCCCCAACTTATAATTTCCAATTTCTTTTCTTTAGACTGGAGTAAGAATTTACAGATTCTCTCTGTGCACAGTCTTATGAAAGCTTCCCTGTTATTTTCCACTGCTTCCACCCAACATTTAGCTCAGTGACTTTTTTTTTTTTTTTTAGCTACTCACTTTTACTGAGTCCTCCACGGGATTCAATGTAGTTTTTGTAGAAATAATCACATCTTCCTTTTCCCATTCATCTTTCATCAGTTGATATAATAGTTACAATAGCAAGTATAATTGGCATAAACAAATTAGGGAATGAACACAATGATCTTGGTAAGAATCAGTGGGAGCAGAGGTACCCGGGCATAGGTGAGGCCAGAAGCCACCAGGGTAACCTTGAGCGGGCAGCGGTCATGAAGAGTACCCTTCAATCTAGTGAGTAGGCCAGGCAGAGATCAGTTAGAAGCGTGTCTACTGTAGTCAACAACATGGTTGAATAAGCCCCATATAAGTAAAAGTTTATGCCCAAATTCAAGGGTGTATTAATTCTTCCTGAGGTGTTGAAAAAGATTCACAGCTGCTTTTTTATAGCAGATTTCCAGTTTCCTGCAGGAATGTATTAAAAATAATTGCTCTCATTTATTGAACTCTCATTATGTGCAGGTATTGCTCTAAGTATGTGACATGGATTAAACCATTGAAAAGGTTAAATGAGGAAAGATAAAACAATCCCAAGAGGAGTTTCTATATTGTTATCTCCATCTTACAGATGAAATAACGAGGCACAGAGAAATTAAAATAACTTGCCCAGAGTCACAGAGCTAAGAAATTTAAGTGGTGAAGTGGGATTAGAGCCCAGTCCATCTTGATTCTACAGCCAGAGTTTTAAATATTATGTACTGCATTTTTCTGCTATATTCTCCACCTTCTAGAACTTAAAGGCAAATAATTAGTAAATATTTGAAACCCATCCAGCACCGAATGATGCCTTTTCTTATAGAGAACAACAGGCTGTTTATTGTGATGGAGTACTGTGATGGAGGGGATCTCATGAAAAGGATCAAAAAACAGCGGGGAGTGTTACTTAGTGAAGATCAGGTAAAAACTCTTCTAATTTGCCTTTTAATTTATATTGGGGGATTAAATTTATAATGTCATAAGTAATAGACTGTTTATATGAAGCATGCTTTGTGGAAGAGAAATTCAAACTATAAAATAATGGATCAGTATTCTTGATAGGTCTGGCCTAGAACATGTTTGCAATTGAACTTAAATTGAATCTCTTTTTGAGAGTGAACTTTGCTTGAGAAAGAACCGTGTCTTATTTTTGGACCATCTCATGTAGGATGCCTCTGAGATGAATCTTCATGGCGGAAAAGAAAAGTGAATGTGGATGTTCCTTAGCCATTTAAAATGTGATGTATTTATAGCTTCACTTTTCTTCCTTTTATCGTTGAGTACTCTTTTAAAATAGCTATCCCACTTTGCTAGGGAGCATAGAAGCTCTTCTTAGCAATGGCTATTTAGCTTCATTCGCTATTAAGAGAGAGGAGAGAAAAGGTGAAGAATAATGGCCTCAGGTCTCATTTTCTCTTTGCACAAACACATTTTTCTTCTATTCCCTGACCTCCCTTTGATACCCTCTTGGGAGTTGTACTCGGGAAGGAGACAGGTGTGTGGGGTGGGGACTGAAGAATTGGACTCAGGGCCTGTGTGATTGATGGGAAAGGCCACGGCCTCAGCCAGGGCACAGGAATGGCCTGCCATCTTTCTTTAGGGCATTTGTTTCTTCGTTCTCTTTTAGCATTCAAGAGCATCAGGCCCAAATAATTTCCTCCTAGAGTTAAATTGAATGTTGTGGGTTTCCCCGGTGGTGCAGTGCTTAAGAATCCACCTGCCAGTGCAGGGGACACGGGTTCGAGCCCTGGTCTGGAAAGATCCCACATGCCGCGGAACAACTAAGCCCGTGTGCCACAACTACTGAGCCTGCGCTCTAGAGCTCGCGAGCCCCGACTACTGAGCCCGCATGCCACAACTACTGAAGCCCATGCACCTAGAGCCCATGCTCCACAACAAGAGAAGCCACTGCAAGAGAAGCCCGCACACCACAACGAAGAGTAGCCCCCGCTCACCGAAACTAGAGAAAGCCCGTGTGCAGCAACAAAGACCCAACGCAGCCAAAAAAAAAAAATTGAATGTTGTGAATGTATGAATGATTAAAGAATCAGTATCTCTAACCTCTGTAAATTTAATCAAGCATTCTCCCTGTGCTCATCTACATTATATATTAAATTCTGTATTTGTAGAAACCCTTCTTTCTTCCTATCTAGGTATTATTTTGCTGCATTTAATAAAAATACTTTTCTCTACACAATTTTGAACTACATTTCCCGTTTAGGGGAAAGAACTAAAATTACAACTGAATCTTAGTATCTGGAATGTAGCTTTTTTTTCTATTGTTTTCCTCTCTGTGTATAATTTGGTGGACAAAGAATCATTGCAATTTTAGAGTCATTTAAATAAATCTCTATAGGTATAGACATAGTTTAATAAAGAGGCTCATGGCCAGCTAAGAAAATCATATCTAAGAAATAAAATTAAACTTTAAAAAGTTTAAAAGTAAAATATTTCTTAGTTTTATATTATATACTTGTGTGTTGATATTTCATTAAAAATTTTAATAACCTCACAGATTCTCCACTTTTTCCTCTTTCTCTCTTTGCCCTTGACACCTTCCTTCCACTGAAAAGGAAAAAGCAGTGGCACTAGGGTTATCAGGAAACAGAGCTGCTTGTCTACTCTGCTGATGCAGTTAGCAACCCAATGTTAAGGAAAAAGATCATGACTTGCCTCCCTCTCTTTCTTTGTTCTGTTTATCTTTCTCTGTGTGCGGTGTTCCTTTTCATACCAACACATTTGGATTGCCTTTTCACACCTCCATGTTTCTAACTGTAAAAAGAAAATAGTACGATAAGATGGTATACCTATAAGCTTCATTCATATAACCACACACACAAGTATATTATTCCTCTCTTCTTGTATGTTACCATGAAGACATTTCAGTCATCACCAGACTCCTCACCAGTTTTGTTTCATGTTCCCTCTACAGATTCTGAGTTGGTTTGTACAGATTTCTCTAGGAGTGAAACGTCTTCATGACAGGAAGATCTTACACAGGGACATAAAAACACAGGTAACAGTTCAGAGACAAAATCAAGACAGATCTTTTGTTTTCTTGAAATATCTCCAGCAACATAGCATTTTCTCCACTTACAGAACATTTTTCTTAGCAAGAATGGAATGGTTGCAAAGCTTGGGGACTTTGGTATTGCAAGAGTCCTGAACAAGTAAGTACTTTTTAAAAACATTTTCTTTCTGATCGTAACAGCCAAAATATGTATTTTTAGTTATCATGAATTAAGATATTAAGAGCTTGGTTTCCCAAGAATTTTTGATAACTGTTTATATAAGTGTATTAAATCATTCAGATGCTACTTTGTCTGAGATTAAAATTTGCGGGTAGGTATGAGAAGGATGGTGGCGATGTATAGTGTGATATAAGCTGATCAAATGAGATGTGACTGAAATGCGTATAAAGCTAGTGAGCGTTTCGTGAACCAGGCAAATTCACACGTGCTGGGGGGAATGTATTGATGCAGCTGTTTTGGAAGACAGTTTGGTGGTAATAAATATCAAGAGATTTTTAAATGTTCCATTTCTGAGAATTTATTCAAAGGGGATAATTTGAAATCTGGAATAACTTAAAGATGCCTAAGAATTGGGAAATGGTCACATTTCATAAAACGTAGCACAGCATGTACCTGAATATTATAAAGCCACTAACATTTATGATTTGGAAGACTTCTTGATAACGTGAGGACAAACTTTGTTATATTAAGTAAAAAAAAAAAAAAAGGAATTCTGAATTTTAAATATGCTATGATCACAGCTATGTGGAAAATATGCATGGAAAAAAAGACAAGAAGGAACTATGTCAGAATTTTAACCTAGTTGTTTGGGGGTTTTAAGATTCTGAGTAAATTTTTTCTTCTTTATTTACTTTTATGTTTTCCAAATTTTAAATCATGAGATTGCATTACTTTAGTCACTGGAAAGAGGAAAGTCTTTACACGTGAGGGGTTTGCAATGTAACGGTGGTACCTCTCCGTGCAATCTTTAAGCCATAAAATTTTTTCTAATGTGTAGATTTTGGGGAGGTGAATTATAAGCTTAAAAATCAACGAATTTTATTACTATATTATTAATGTACAGTGTTTTGCTTTATTTTGGTATGTGAACACATCAAATTTTGTGTCCACTTTTATACTTTTTTCTTGCATGTATGTGTATGTCTTAAGCCCTTTCTTCAGTAATACACTGTGTTATTTTATTATTTAATATAATTTTGCTAGTGCCATGGAACTTGCTAGAACTTGTGTTGGAACACCTTACTACTTGTCCCCAGAGATCTGTCAGAATAAACCCTACAACAATAAAACGTGAGTTGCTGACTTTTGGTTCGAAAGTCGCAGTAAAATCTGATGCATTCTTTCTTATGGTGCTTTTGTAATTTCATTTTCTTCACCTGTGAAATGAGGATCCCAGTGACTGTCTCTGACCACTTCAGTGTTCTCTGAAGCTTTTGAACTTATTTAGAAAAAAGACATTTCTTTTGAAGATGCAAGTGATAGAAAGAATGACATTGAAAATCGCAGTCACTGTGATGTCCATCTGTGTATTTGATTCTCATGCTTTCTAAGCCCTGTTTAGCCTATTGCAGGAAAGTGTTGTAAATGGGTCAGAAGACGGTGAGGCTGGTGACTGAGTACTGGTTTAGCAGCCAGGAATCCTAATATTGACTCAGTCGGCAATTTGACCAAGTCAGTCCATCTCTGTGGGCCTCAGTTCCCCTAACTGCGACAAAGAGAGCTGGTAATTGTTAAGGCATAGGTAGATAGGTAATTTGTTAAGGCATCTTCCAGCTTTAAAATTCAGCTAGCTTTTATGCATGTGGTACCAGAGCATACTGTCAGGAATAACAATATTAATAGACACAGTGATAAAAGATGAAGATGAGTTAGTTTTTACTTCCATGGAAGGAGAAGGAAAAATGTTCACTTTTCAAAGCTGTCTGCCCGTTGAACCGGTTGGCTTTGCAGGAAGACTGAGCTTCTTTGTGGAGTTAATTGTCTGTTTGTTTAGGAGAACACCCAAGGAATATTTGGCTGTTTTACTTTGAAAGAGAGGGCAAAGCCCTAAAAAAGAATGGTAAACATTTCTCCACATGGTGAAAGAGCAGGCATTTCTTGGAGACAGCCTCTGACTTAGAGAAGGGGTTTGGCCTCAAGCTGAGCAGGAATGCAGCTTGTGCAGCCGGGGTAGAAGGGCAGGCTGTCCAGAGCCGAGCACAGTGCTACAGAGACCCCCTAGCTCCGCAGCATTGCTTTGTTTCCTTGTACTGCTTTTTTTAAGGATTTGAGTCAACATTTAAATATGCTGGTCTGATGCTTTCAATAATTGGAAGATCCTAGCAGTAACTGTTATGAAACCAGATTCATTTGCCTGATGAACAGACGAGCCAAATGCTGAGGCACCGAGGTTTGCAGCAGAGAAAGGGTTTATTCACAGGGCAGCCAAATGAGGAGACTGGAGTACAAGTCTTAGATCTGCCTCCCTGAAGGTGAGCGGCTTGAGATATTTATGTGTGGTCTTCGGCGTCGTCTTGGGCGTGGGGCAAGAGGATTGGAGGTAGGGAAGGGGTGAGGTAACTGGTGTTCTGGATGGACGTATCTGAGTTACATCCGTCTTCATGGGATGCGTGTTCAAAAATGGAGGTGTTTAGCATGATCAGAGGGCGGTGTTTTGGGCCCTCTGAGGTCAAAATGTCATTCACTGGACACCTGCACAGGCCTAGTTTTAGCACATGTTTTTCAAGTTCATTGAGTACCAGATGCCCTGGTCATCACTTAATCTAACTTTGGTTTTGTCAATAGCCTTGAGTAGAATATTCCTTTCGAAATCAAACAGATGTCACCCTTTCAATCAAACAAATCCATGTTTGAGTTCTACCTTCCTCCTCCAAATTGCTCAAAATTCCGCACAGGTACACACTTTCTTCGAGCCCATCACATGAAGTGAATATTGAGCCATCAGATTCTAGCAAAGCCTGTATACCTTTTCTTTGCTAGGATTCTGACAAACTACAAATTTTCCCTCTAGTCTTAGTAAGAAGTGATAATGTACTGAAAGCATTTGTGAAAACTTGTCAACCTATATAAAACTGTAAAGATGCACAAATATGATGCACTGTAAGGATAAAGGTTTTCATTGAGAATTATTGATATTTCTTAGCATGTCAACTCTTATCTTACCCAGGGATATTTGGTCTCTTGGCTGCGTCTTATATGAGCTCTGCACACTCAGACATCCTGTAAGTATATTAATCGCCAGATTAATCTTGAACTACTGAAAACTATATAAATGAAATTAACCTCTTGAGAGGAAAAGGTTAATGTTTGGTTTTATTAGATTGTTAAAAATTATATGGACAAGCTATTAACAAGAATGACAGCTCCATATATACTGACAAGGAAAGATATCCAAGCTATATTATAAAGTACAAAATCCGAGTTGGAGAATAGTACATGTAGCATATTTCCATGAAAATAAATTGTGTGTGAACATATCAATACATAATCAGCAAAGGGAAAAGGTGCATGGAGCGAAGATTGTAAGAAACCAGGCACAAGCTTCCAAGAGCCTTTCCCAGTAGAGTCACACAGGATGCACTGATTTCTCCAGCAACAAGTTGTGACAATACATGTGAAATGTTATCTACCAGGGAAGCTCATTCGAGACCCAGTGTCCAGGGTTTTTGTTGGGACTGGTCATGTAGGCACCTCTGCCTAGCAAGTGCCAAACTTCTCGATTCCCAGGAAGAAAGCAGGTATTCAGCATAATCCATGTTGTTTGCACAGTGTGGGGAAAAAGAGAGCCACTCGGAACATTTGGGGAATGGTGAGAACGCTCCTGAAATCCAAGTTCCCAGATGCCAGCCAAGGGCCAATGTAAGCAGGCCTTTCTAAGGATAGCAGTCTTAGACCATCTATGTTACCTCTTTTGTACACAGTTGTCGTTTTGTTGTTATTGTTATTATTATCATTATTTTCAAATAGTAAGTGTCAGATAGTAAGTGTCTAAGCCAAACCTGATCTTTCCTGCCACACCATTCTGCCCAACATTATCATTATGTGTAAATAATGATGATATCATACAGTGGAATGCTTTCTGGTTTATGAAGAATTTTTGAGGAAATGGTTTACGTTATGTTAATTTAAAAAGCAATATGTAAAATTTCATATTGTTATGATCTCAACTTTGTAAAATAAACATTATTTTTAAAAAGACTGGAAGGAAATATGCCTCTGGGTGGTGAAATTGTATGTATTTTCCCTGTTTATAATTTCCTATACTTTCCAGTTTTCTAGAATGAGTAAATATTTTGATAATAAGAAAAAAACTAAAAAAAACCCTTTTTTAAGTAGGACGACATTTCATTGAATAACCGCCTACAGTATCTACTCATGAAAGATTAGTTGATGGAAACAGTTCAGGGTAGACCATAGTGCTTGTAATTAAAGCTATATAACATTGTTTTGCTTCTTGATGCTACTTTAAATACTAGCATTGAATTTTTCTCTGATTTAGTATCACCATTCCTTGTCTTTTCAGTTTGAGGGTAACAACTTAACACCAGCTGGTTCTGAAGATTTGTCAAGCTCGTGTTCCCCCAGTATCTCCAAGGTTTTCCCATGACCTACAGTCCTTAATATCCCAGCTCTTTGAAGTGTCTCCCGGAGCTCGACCATCCATTAGTTCCATTTTGAAAAGGCCCTTTTTAGAGAACCTTATGGCCAAATACTTGACTCCCGAGGTGAGTTTTGAGGCGATTCTGTTTGGATTTTGACAGAGATTTTTACTAGCAAGTCCTGACACACTGTTTGATTTTAGATCATTCAGGAAGAATTCAGTCACACCCTCAGACATAAAGCAAGATCGTCTGCTTCTCGACCTGCTGGGAAGGTGGTTCCAGGTAAGAATGATTTAACCGTGCAATCAAAAAACATTTATTATGTCTCACGCAATGATTTATAATATATGGCTGATAACTTTAGCAGAGAAATTCCTCCAAATATGTTGAACATGGACATTTAAAAAATATGGGCAGTATAAGCAGAAGAAAAATTATCTTGTCAAGTGGTGACCTGGGGGCGTGCCTGTATATCTAGTTTATGTATGACCTGGAGGATTCATCTCCTCTCTTCTCATCGGTCGGGAAAACTTGATGCAGCAGTGGATTTGCTGATAAAGAGATGCTCAGAGAGGTAGAATCTAAACTTAACTTCTGTGTGGGGAAGGGATACAGAGTCAAAGAAGGTTCACAGACAGACATGGAGTCATGAAATGAGGCTTATTTTTCTGAAATAGAGAGAATGGACTGGCGATTAAGAGTTCTCCTGCAGAGGCCTGTTGGAGCTGAAGTTAGGATCTCGGACCTAATTGGTAACAGTGGGACCCCCAAAGAAAGCAGCTGATACTTTATGGTAATGATAAATGGATAAGCAGTGGTAGTGGTGGAGTTAGGAATCAGCTGCTGAAGCACTGTGTGTGTGTGTGTGAGAGAGACAGACAGACAGACATGAAAGAGAAAAATGACTCATTCAATTGATACTGTGAAATAAGAGCACCAGGATTTTTAGCCATAACCAAATGTCTCAACTTTAAGGATGAGAAGTAGAAAATCTCTCCAAGGAACAGTGATAGGGAAATATTACCCACTGTGATGGAGAAACTAAAAGTGAGAAAAGTTATAAAGGGAAAGTGAATTAATGATTCTGCCATGTTTAATTTCGTTTGCCATCGTTATATATTAGTCTAGATTGAGCGTGTTTAGAAAGTAGATAAGCAGAGGACGAGAGAAGGTGTATTGTCTACATTTCTAATATAGGACAGATAGGAAAACAAGAACACATTTTTTTTTCTATTTATTTTTGGCTGCGTTGGATCTTTGTTGCTGCGCGCAGGCTTTCTCTAGTTGCAGCGAGCGGGGACTACTCCGCGTTGTGGTGCACGGGCTTCTAACTGCGGTGGCTTCTCTTGTTGCGGAGCACGGGCTCTAGGCACGCGGGCTTCAGTAGTTGTGGCTCGCGGGTTCTAGAGCAGAGGCTCAGTAGTTGTGGCGCACGGGCTTACTTGCTCCGTGGAATGTGGGATCTTCCCGGACCAGGGATCAAACCTGCTTCCCCTGCACTGGCAGGCGGATTCTTAACCACTGTGCCACCAGGGAAGTCCCAAGAACACATTTTGAAGGTGACAAACACAAACATATTCGAAGACCTACTCATCCATTTCAAACAACAATGCAACATGAATGCTGTGGTCTGATAACCCAAGCTCTGATGACTACATTTAGTTACTTGTAATTAAATTAATTTAGTTAATAACTTAATTACTAACTAAATATGCCATTATGTTATGCATATTGTTTCCATAAATGTTAATTCCCCAATTTTTAAAAAGTAGTGTTATATATTACTGGAAATATGTAAAGGAACACTGGAAAAAATGGTTTCCTCCATTCAGAGAAAATGTGTAGTAATTTTCCATCAGCACTTCTCTCCATGGGTATAAATGTCTCTGGTTAAAGAGAACTTACTGTGTTATGAAACGCCCCTTATACTCTCACAAGCGTAATATTAATGATGTGGAAATTAAAAAAAAATTAAGTTGTTTTATTTTGGTTAAATAAGGTTTTAAAATACAGAAAGTGAGATTCCAGGGAAAGTGCCTGCCAAGATGAAGGATATCAGTGCTATTTAAAAGGAAGGACATATATAGAAATGAATGGAGACCGCCAGCTGGAGCCCAGAAGCCCATATCTGTAAGTCATGCTCAACCCTTCCTCTGTTTTTTTTAGTGGATGGCATATTCTACAGAACTACTTGCACATGTTCATGAGGTACAAGGTCATTACTTCGGGGTTCACTAGTTTCGTGCTTGTAATAAAATTCTGTAAAATGAACGTTAAAGTGCCACTTCATGAGACAGCTTCAAGTTATTTTCAGCAAATGCTGTATTTCCTTATAAGTATTCTATACATTAGTTTTTGTTTTCTTTTTATAATTCAAATTCTTTTAATTTCTTTAAGTAAATAAGGTTTTTCTATACAGGAGAAGTGAGTAGCATTGTGGCGGAACACATGCATTTCATACTCTTAATCCTGATGTTATGTATAATTGAGAAATTTTTATTATATAATCATTGATTTTTTTTTTTTTTCCCCCAGAGTTTCTTCATGCCAGTTGTTTGAATCCACTTCAGCAGAATGTTGAATCTTTTAGTTTATGCCAGTGAAATGCTTCTGGCACATAAAAATAGCTATTGTATTTTAATCGAAAAATTGTATTTTAAAAGAAGGCTCATGATAAAAAAAAAAAAGAAGAAGAAGACGGCTCACGGTATAAAGTGTGTTGTGATTTAGAATACTCTGTAGCAAACCCGGTAGGAGAAAAAAAACACACAAAAATAAACATCTCAAAGACTCATGGATGGATGAAGTTAGGTGAACCCATTGACATTTTCTTAATCCTTTGAAAGTTTCTCCTAATGCAGTGAAATGAACGGGTCTGCACAGGAGCCACCTCTGATGTTCTCATTACCATTTGGGACTTTAGAGAAAATCCTAAAGAAGCTGTTTCTTCCTTCTAATACTTTTCTCTACTTCTAGCCATTTTTCAAGTAATTAGTAGTAACTGCTTTGTGTTGTACATAGGCAAACATTGTAAAACTAAGAAAACGGCTTCACACTTTAAAAGATTTTTAAAATAAATATACAATCTATGTTTAGACTGATAAACCAAATTTTATACATTTACTTTAATATTTGAATAGAACTATATAAATATGCCATTTTTGTAAGTTAAAGATGGTTAAATATCTACAATTCCATATGGTTCATATGTATATATATATATATATATATATATATATATATATATATATATACACACATATGAGCCATATAGCATTAAAAAGAACAAAGAATGTAATGTGTTACTTCTTTACAGTGAGGAAATTTCAGTCTTAACCACGTGTTTGGTTATTCGTATTTCCAGTTATAAGTTCCAGACCTTTCCATAGGTTTGATCTTCTTTTTTTCTTTTGTTAGCAACTGTTAAGTGGACAGCATGGTCACCATAAATTGACCCTATTTTGCTATTTAGCAACAGGGTCTTGACTGGTTTTCATATGTTAATCTGGTCCGATTCTTGTCTCCCAGCTCAGGGGCCTCTACTACGGAATGCTGAGATAAACATTTGTCTCTGGTTCTCCTCTCATTCTGTTCTGGTTGGGAAGGGTGGTGAGGCATAGCTTGAGATGGTCATAAACTGGTCACAGCTGTTACAATGACTTTCCTTGTGTTTACACGGGAAGAATTTACTCTGAGTGATTCAGCATCTTCTTTCCTTCCAGTCATGTTGCCATTCTGTATTTAGTAAATTTATCAGAACCTAAACGTTTTGCAAATCCCCAAATCTGTGAGTTGCACAATACAGTATTCTCCCATAAAGTCTAGTAAGGTGTAAATAAATTTATGGAAAATAAGAAATAATAATGCTAAGTTTAGTTTCAGATCTTGGGTTGGATAGATACTCACTTGCTAAGTATTTCTGATACACTAGCCAGGAAGTATACATGATTCATATTCACACCTTAGCAAAATTATAATTTACTGCACTACAGTACTTAGACTTCTAAAACATTTTTCAGTTCTAGAATTTGGGGATTCTAAGATTACTCAAAAACAAGTCTAGAGCAAAAACAAGATAGCTCCAATGCCTTGTCATAGCTATGGTCACTATCAAACTGTCAGTTGTTATAGATTCTAATCATGTATTTTAAAAATATCTCTCTTCTTTTTAATCCCTCAGATAAAAATGGTAGAAAGGCCCAAACTTGCTGCAGTGTGTGGACATTATGATCATTATTATGCTCAACTTGACTTGTTGAGGAAGAGAGCCAATGGACAAAATTACCACTATGTTCCTCAAAAAGATACCAGAGTTGAAGAGAATTATAATCAGGAAGAAAGCCACAGTCCATCTTCAGGTCAATGGTAATGTCATAGTCTACTTAAACTTTGGTCCTCTGAAAATAGTTTGCTATATCAACATTTATTCTGAAGTCCTTCCAAATTCTCCTAAAACATCTGGGAAGAACTTCCAGACTCTGCATTTAGAATACTTAATTCACAGTTCCCGTGACCCTTTTTCATCTTAACTTTGATGTAGCTAATCTTATTCATGTAGCCATTTGACTGTGGGAACAGATTAATGCTCTTGAATTTTTAATGTCTTTTCTTTTTCCTAGTAAATTCCACTATCTGGGATTGATGAAAATAGTTGTATATGTATCATTTTCCAGATATTAATATTAATAATAATTGAATTGTAATCAAATTATAATTTGACACCTACTGAAATGTGAAATATATTTCATTTAGCATTTATATTCTTGGGATTTTTCAGAATATGGATGTATTAGAAAGAAAACAATATAATTATGGTATACTTTCAAAAAGTTTACTCCATAACAAATTTCTACAGATCTACAATACTTTTTATGGTTTCTTTCACACTGATGTCAGTGTTCTATGATCAGAGTGATTGACACCCATTCACAGCCCTGAAGACCTAAGTCTGAGAGGAATTTTTTTTTTTTTTTTTTTTTGCAGTACGCGGGCCTCTCACTGTTGTGGCCTCTCCCGCTGCGGAGCACAGGCTCCGGACTAGCAGGCTCAGCGGCCATGGCTCACGGGCCCATCTGCTCCGCGGCATGTGGGATCTTCCCGGACCGGGGCACGAACCCGTGTCCCCGGTATCGGCAGGCGGACTCTCAACCACTGCGCCACCAGGGAAGCCCGAGGCATTTTTTTTTAAATGCTTTTGCCATCACATTTTTTCTTTCAGTGTTGGGAATTTGCTAACTTTTGGTGTCTGTGGTTATTTATTGTTGAAAGTTTGGACAAACAATGAAATATATGAGTCTATATGATGGTGATCTCATCAGATAGCTAATGAAAATTAGATAAGCAAGAATAATAAAAGAATGATTTCTCCAGAAATGCATGATGGGAAAAGTAGACATTTTATTTTTAAAGATATTGGGTGCGGTCATGGTTTTCTTCCATCTTCATAACATATTTTTAATGACCTCCATGATCATCAAAAGTTATGTGTTCCATTAGTTCAAATTATAATATTCATATAGGACTCAACTAATGAGTGACATATTTTACATAAGAACTAGGTACAGGCACAAAGCTCCCTTTCCCTTTTCTCAGCCACTGGGAAACTGTGTCTTCCACCCTTTGTCTAGATATGAGAGCTGTCAAACTGTCAATTATTTTGATTATGTATGATTGTATCTCCCAAACTCTCACATAAAATGGTAGAAAGGTCCTTCTCTTCCCTGTATGCTGCTGCCCATCATCTTACTGTGTTCCAGGCTGCCCCTCTGATGACTGGCAACCCCTCCTCATTGTTATTCCAAGCCCCCTGCCCGGCTTTCTCTCTATCAGAGCTCCAATTCCATGGGAATCAAGTCTTGATGTCTGGAGGAAGAAGAACCTATAGAGGGTTGGGGAGAGAAAGACAGACAGACAGACAGAGAGAGAGAGAGAGAGAGAGAGAGAGAGAGAGAGAAAGAATGTCTCTTGAACAGCCCCTGGATGACTGAATAGTTTTTCTCATGGAGATAAGTTTCTGAGAGGAGTGCTACATGTTAGCCTTCATCTGAGTCAAGCACAATCAATGTGTCAGACGCTGGTCAGGAACCTTCACAGACTTGTCTCTTCTAATCCTCACATCACCCCCTGTGAGATTGGTATTGTGCCCATTTTACAGATGGGGAACTAAGGCCCAAAGACTGTAACTAGCTTATGATTTCATCATATTTCTATACAACTGATTTATTAACTTGACTCTTCAGAAACTGGGGACCACTCATCCTGATGTGCCTAAAGGAGTTTCTGAAATGGCTGTTCTGTCTTTGGAGCCCAGGCAGTTGCTAGAATTCCAAAGAACTTTATCACTAGCTCATACTATGATCTGAAATGTGGTAGTTTTTGTTTAGCGATCTGTAATTACAGAAATTCTTGTAGGAAATTCTGAAAAAAAGATAAATATCTAGAACATAGGTACAAACCTGAAAATGGTTTGACTAGAATTGACCAGAATTGTGCTGGAAAAATACTTAAACATTGTGAGAGATGGAGAAAGCCTCATTTCTTTATTCATTAAGCATTTGTGAGCCAGCGTGAGGAGCAGAGGCGAAGGGAGAGGCCCCCATCCTGCTCTAAGGAGCTCAGAGTATCGTGCAGGCAACAGGCGAGCAGCTATCAGTGCAGTCAGGGTGACAAGCCTATAGATTAGATACCTGCACACAGCATGAGAAGATCCTGCTATGGGTTTTTTCTCTTTGCCTTCCACATATTATAGACTATGGGTGGACTGATTCCTTCCCTGAAGAAAAATCATTGTAACAGAATATTTTTCGGTTCTATCCTGTCCTGTATCCCCAGTTTTACTGTTCTCTTTACCTCCCTTTCTTCTTGATTTCACAGATATCTTCTTTTCCACTGTACACATTCTGTAACTTTGAATTACTTCTCGAACTCGGAACGTCACAGGTGAATTGTGAGTCTCATTACAAAGCTGAAAATTCACTTGTCGAATTGGTGCCTATGATGAGTTAAAATTTCTACTCAGGCTGAACGTTTGTGTTTCCTAAGGCTTGCTGAGTACCTTCAGAGGAAATGTGAAGCTCAACGACATAAGCTGAAGGTGGAAAAGCAATTGGTAAGTAAAATACCAACTATAAGAGGCCATCAGGAATTTTCTAATGCTTTCTCTGTTCACAAATATTCATGGATCCTCAAGTCAAAGATCATTCCACATAGATGATTAAGACTATTCTCCACTTTCCCCGGTTTTTGATAGCTAAAGAAGAATAATGGGAATAGGCTTCAGTTAGGGTCTGGGAAGCCTAGTCCCTTCCCTGGCTCCATCACTTGCTAGATGACCTTAGGCAGGACATGCCACCTCTCTGAACCTCAATTTCCTTTTCTATAAAAGCTGTAGATGGGCTTCAAGGTCCCTTTCAGTGCTGCAACTCTTCGATTCTATTTTATTAGAATTCTACACATTTTCAAAGAGGGATTACTGTATTTTATTTGAAATGAAAGTTAACCTTTACTCTTAAGTATAGTGTCAGAATTCTGGGGCTGAGCGAGCTTGGATACACCACCTATTTGTATTACTCTTATTTTGAACTGCTCAAAAGTTCTAATTCTCTTCCCCACCTAATCTCATGCTCCAGGGGTTGCTAAACTTTTACAGAACTTCGATTTCCCAATTATAATTTAGCAGTTCAGAAAATGAATCTCGGTGTCTCATGTGGTAGCGTAAAATATTGATGGCTTAGACTAAACAACACAAATGGTTTTATTTTCTTTACTTTTTAAATGTTTCACACTTAAACTAAGAAAATTCTACTGCTCAGTATTAAAAAAAAAAAAAACAACTCCCAAATACTGAGATTGATGATATAATTATTGTTTAAAGGATGGGGGTCAAGGTCAAATCATAAGATGTTTCCAAAATGCAAGTACGCTTTATAAACTATTTCATTCTAATGATAGGGTATTTGTCCATCTTCTGCTGAGCCAAATCACAACCAGAGACAAAAGCTAAGAAGTAATGGGGAAGAGCCTGGATTCCAGGAGCTGCAGTTCAGGAGAAATGAAAAGAAGGAGCAGGTTAAAAACTGTCTGCTTCCAGGGCTACCGTCGCACTTCTCTCATTGTCTTTTGTACTGTAATGGGATGTTGCTTTTAGCATCTACGGTGCACCTGAGAGAGCCTGTTACACAAACACTTGTTGGACACAGTGGTGTGACACGCCATGCTGGGGTTCAGGGGAGAGAGAGATATGTATTTCACCTTCTCAGAGAATGCAGTGTCAATGAGTTCATAAGGCTTTTTACCTCAGATTGATAAAGTAACTGTCCATCCTGAACATTTTTGAAATTTGTATTAGTTCCCTAGGGCTGCCTTACAACAAACCGGGCAGTTTAAAACAACAGAAATTTATTGTTGCACAGTTCTGGAGGCTTGAAGTCCAAAGTCAAGGTGTCAGCCCGACCGCGCTCCCTTTGAAACCTGGAGGGGAATCCTTCTTTGCGTTTTGCTAGCTTCCGGTGGTTGGTCCATGATGTTCAGATGCCCTGGTTTGCAGAGCCACAACTCCAGTCTCTGCCACCGTACATGGCATCCTCCTGGTGTGGCCGTCTTCTTAACAGGACACCGGCCATATGCATTAGGGACCCGCTCTGCCCCAGTGTGACCACATCTTAGCTTAACTACTCACATCTGCAATGACACTGTCTCCAAATAAGATCACATTCCGAGGTCCTGGGGCTTAAGACTCCAACGTATCTTTTGGAGGGGGGACAAAATTCAACCTATAACAGGATTATATATAAAGTAATTGTATGTCAGTAATGCATTTGGGGTTATATATGAAAATGAGATTGTCCCAAGAGGCCGTATCCTCACTGGGGGAAGGTACCACAGCCAAAGTGTAAGGCAGATTAGCATTTTCAGGAGCAACAGCTGTTCCCTTACTATATATCACACATTTCTAAATTCATAGGCTGTCTTGGGGACTTCCCTGGCGGTCCAGTGGTTAAGACTGTGCGCCTCCACTGCATGGGAACTACGAATCCCGCATGCTGCGAGGTGCGGCCAAAAACAAAAAATAAAATAAAAATAAAATCATAGGCTTTCTAGAGATTATTCTGTCAGGTTGTTCACAAACATTTAACATTTCGGGATTGGGATTGCTTTCCAGGAATACTGGAAGCAGCTAGAAGAAATACGCCAACAGTACCACAAGGACGTGAAAGAAATTAGAAAGAAGATGGAGTGTGAACTGGAGGTAAGTAAATTCATTCTACCAAAGGAAGCGTTGCTCTATTGATTCAGAGCTAACTAAACTGAGCAGGTATTAAAAGTAATGCTCTTCTCATCGAAAAGATAAACTTTATCATGCAAACTTTAAGTAGGGAAGCTGTCAGATTTAATGGAAGCCTCACTTTATTATGGTTTACCTGAGGCTGCACAAAGTGATGGGGCTGCCAGTCTCAGTTAAGAGTGGCTGTTATTAAAAGTATGGTTGATCATCTTCCCCATGAATCAGTCAATAAGTATTGACTGAGCAGTACTTTACTCGGGAACTGGATTAGAGGCAGGAAGTTCATGCCCGTTGGGTAGGAAAAGAGACGAGCATTTATTGAATTCAGCTATACTGGAATAGTCTCATATGCAGGGGTAAGATTTGAAAGTCCATATAAGGCAACATCTGAGTGCAGCGGAGATGATTTTTGAAAAATTCCTTGAAGGCGCCACCCTGGAAACTCATTCTTCCAATTCTCAGATCATTGCTTTTTCAGTAGAGCTCCAGATGAGATAGCTGGCCCGTGTCTGGAGACCACACTGCATGAAAAACACCCCCATGTTTAATTAGAAACACCCTCAGCGCCCGGGAATGTTCCTCCTATGATGGGCTGGTGGGCACCAAGAGCAGCCGAGGACACAGCCGGCCTCTCCTCTCACACGCACTTGAACTACACACTCATTGTGTAGAACCTGCCCGCACTACTGAAATTGATCTTTCTCTCTCACCCTGCCCCACCCCTGAGGGCATACAGACAACTAATATAGGTGAAATGAACATATGGTGCAATTCAATTGTATGCTCTGTGCTCTGAACTAGAGCTTTCACATACATATCTCCTTTACTTATAGCAGAAGTTAAATAAATCACCCAAAGTCACTTAGATATTACAAGGCAGACTAAATAAATACCTGATTCTAAAACCTCTACTCTTTCTAAATAGTTAAATAAATAGTTGGAAAGATATGAAGCAGTGATCCAATAAGCCAGAATCTGGTTAAGCCCTGTGAGTGCATGGGAGTGAAGATGAGTGGTACAGGCAGGTGGAGGATTTTTCTGGAAGAAGAGAGATGGGGCCAAAACTGGGTCTGAGACGAAGAGTAGAATTTGGAGAGGCAGAGCTAAGGAAGAGGGCATCCGAAGGAACCCCGCAAAGCCCCATGGCCAATGCCATGGGAGGGGCAGGCTGGATGTGCTTCTCCCCAGAGCAGAGGTCTGATTAATGGTGGGGAGCCTCGTGCCATCATCAGCCCCATTTTTAAGACAGGTCTGCGATGGGAAGCCTGCGTCCAGGAAAGATGGACGGCAGAGAGAGGCAGAGAGAGACCAGGAGGGAAGCACTTGGGGGGATACCAAAGGGAGCCGTAGAGAAAAGAAGCCATAAGAGAGCTCCCTCCAGCCATGTCCTCATTAGATCCCGTTCAGGTCTAGCGGGGGACATTCAGAAAGTGGCCTTCAGAACTGATGCAGAGCCAATCTTGTTGACTGTGTATAATTTATGTTGAAGGAAGACTCAAAAATAAGTCGTAAAACATATTTGGTGAAGAGCGACCTGCTCATCCACCAGGAGGCACCTGAGGAAGGAGCACCTGCGCAGGTGATGGTTGTTGTTGGACTCCCAGGGAGTTCGCTCCAGCCCGCTGTTCCTGCCCCTCCCTGTGCAGTAGAACCATGTGGGAAAGTTTTAAAAAACGGAAACAGGGACGTCCCCTGGCAGTCCAGTGGTTAAGACTCCGTGTTTCCACTGCAGGGGGCACGGGTCTGATCCCTGATGGGGGAACTAAGATCCCGCGTGCTGCGCGCCGCGGCCCAAAACAAAACAAAACGACAACAAAAAAACAAAGTCAAAACACCTGGGCTCCAAATGGCCTGGAGTGGGGCCAGGTGTCCCGTTTTCAAGAGCTAACTGGTGAGCTGGTGCGGCCAAGTTTGAGAGCTGCCTGCGGGAACGTCCTCTGGTGGCGTTTGAGTCCGAGCCTCGGACTCGTCGGTCTGTGAATCTGACGGTTAATTTCTCTTCTGTTTCAAACTTACCTTTTTGGCATGAATAGGGAACCGGGCAGAGCTGAGTAATCAAATGGCTCTCAAAAGACTCTTCTTTTCCTTCTGGGAGGTCTTTCCCGTTCATCCTCAAGGTGCCCCGAGGGGGCTCGACTGAGGGTAGGTCAGAGGAACCCATGCTGAGCGAAGGCTGAACCTCCTCCCTGAGTGTTTTGCTTTGTGAAAACCTGGAGACCTTCACAGGAGGCGGTGCCGAGAGCTCTAAAGTGGACTGAGGTTGAATTTTCCACCCAGTGGGGTGGATGGGGCTTAGGGGTCTAATGTAGTTGTATTTTAAGGGAAATAAAGCAATATGACACTTCTCATGCAATTGAGACAACCAGACTACACAATCAAATCAGACAACCAACCTCACAAATAGAAGTAAGACAGAGTCACGTCCTGTTTCAGAGCGTGTAATATTGCAAGGCAGGAAAACACGCTTTCCACGGCTGCCGGGCAAACGACTGATAAAAATTCAAACTGACAGATGCGGTGTGTGAAGTACCTAGACGAGGCAGTAATTAATTCTAAGGGGGAGGTGAAAGGGACCTAATGTAAAATGGTGGAGAGAAAAGAGCATTTATACACACACACACACACACACACACACACACACACACACACAGAGACTCATAAGTTTCTGGTTCGGAAGGAATAGTACATTTTACCAAGATGGGGAAGAGTGGGGAGCAAGCTTCTGGGGGAAGGGAACTCAAGAGAACCACTTTGGATGTGTTGAGTCAGGAAGGTCTGAGAGATCACATCCCTGCTTCGCTTCGTAGCCTCTGCCCTGCTTTTCCCTCCACCTGGAACACGCTTTCCCCAGACCTTCACAAGCCAAGGTCCAACACCATTCCGGGGCTTAAATCAAATGCCATATAGGCTTTTCCTGTATTACTCTCATCTGCTCTTCATTTCCTATGCTACTACCCTATTTTATTTTCTTGATAACATTTAACACCTTCTGAAATTATGTCATTAGTTCAACTCATTTGTTACCTATCTTACTCCAGTCAAATGTGAGATCCGTGTCAGCAGGGACCTTCTGGTCACGTTCTGCACCAACCCATTGTGTAGGACAGTATCTGGCCCGTAGTGGGTGCTCAGTATGAAACTGTGGAATGAATATTAAAGTGAAGGTGGTACCAAACAGGCAGCCGAATATGTGAGTCTGAAGCTCAGAGGCGAGGAAAGATCAAACCCGAAGAGACACGTATAAGAGTCATTGCGTAAAGATGGCATTTAAATTCATGGGAGTTACTGAGACCCCCGTGTATTAAGGAAGAGAGGGGCAGACGGCCCAGGACTGAACCCCGAGAAAGCTCAGGATTTAAAGTTCACCTCTCGACCGTTCCTTTGAAATGCTTGTCAGTATTTTTACAGTCTTCTCCTCGTTTTCAAATTGCCCATCAATTTTTAGAGCCCCGTCCTTCCTTTATACTGTCATGAGCTGTGCACTTTTTTGTTTTCCTGTTTAAGATCATAAGCCTCTTAACGGAAGGATCTTATGGTCAAAATTACGTCCTTGAATTAGATTAGGTCGTATTGGACTGTGATAAACATTGTCACATTATAGCGTTTTACCTACCCACTGCAATGCCAGTGTTAAATGTATTATTATTTCACGTTAATGGACACTGTGCCCAAGTTGTTAGTGGACTGTTGTTAACTTTCCTTTGCAAGAGGTATGTTTTTATTCTCAAATCAATCATCAGATTCATTCAAGAAATCAAATAACGTAAACAGACCCTGCTGTGAATTCAGGGGGATTGTGAAAATGTAATTGATCAATATTAAATGCTAGATTTTAATTTTTCTCTAAATTTTCAGGATATTGAAAGAGACTTGAAACGAATTGGACTTCAGAACACAAAGGAAAGTAAAATTCCGGAACAAAAACATAAAGCTAAGGTAATAAACATTTTGTCTTAAAGTTTCATTTTAAAAATCTGGCTGGGGATCTGCACCTTGCAATCTGGGTTGCCTCTAGGATTTCACCCCCTACTATTTTATGGAATTGCCTTATTTTGTGATGTTAGACTAATGGTTTTAAGTATCTGTGATGTCAAATTGGGAGTTGTAATTTTAAGGTTTTTATTGGAATGCGAAACAGATTTCTTTTCTTGCTTTCTTCTAGAGAGGGATAAAGTTTGAAATTAATTTAGACAAATGTATTTCTGATGGAGACACCCTCCAAGAGGAAGAGGTATGCCATTAAGTAAAATTGTATTAGTAGGGATGAGAAAATGAGTGTCTTAATAGCATGTTTCATGAACTTTTCCCATAGAGGGTAGGGAGCATTTTCTAAAATCTTCCTAGAAGGATGTCTGGTGTTCAGACAAGTCTTCCAAAATATTTTTTATCCTTCCATTCTTTTTAAACTTGAGATTATTCCTATAGATGGATTATTCCATTTTAATTTATTGTTCTATTATAAAGGAGCTATTTTCCTCATAATACTAACTTTTAAATTATAGCCAGATTTAAAATAGAAGACATAATATATAGTCAACAACTAATACACTCACCTAAAAAATATGTAAATGAGCAGTTATCCTGAAACCATGCACATTTATTTTAGATCTTGATTGGTATTGATAACTTTGTACTGGTCTTTGGGTAAATCTCAATTATGCACTTGGGCTTGAATTGAAACAGCAATAAATGCATGAATACAGTAAACTCAAACCTCATTTTATTACTTGATTTCAACATCTTTTTAAATCCCATTTTTTTACCAGAGCTGCTAACAAGTATCAGAATTAACTGATTTGTGTTTCTGTTTCACCTTCTCCAAGTTTGCCTTTTAAATTACCAAAAGTTAAGTATGAATATGTGTATACATATATATATATATATATATATATAAATTATATACTCAATTTCTTCCTTTCATGTTTTTTCATTGGCTTAAAACTTTTTTTAATGTTATTTCTTTCAGATTTGTGTGTGTGTATGTGGTGAAGGATTCTTTTTTTTTTTTTTTTTGATAGACTTCATGTTGTAGGGTATTTTTAGGTTCATGGCAAAATTTAGCAGAAGGTACAGAGATTTCCCATGGAGCTCCTGTCCCCATCCCCCGGCGCATGCAGCCTTCCCTACCATCAAAATCCCTCACCAGAGTGGAACATTCGTTACAATTGATGAACCTACACTGACACATCATAATCACCCAAAGTACATAGGCTACCTTAGGGTTCACTCATTCTCTGGGTTTTGACAAATGTGTAACGACATGTATCCATCATTATAGAATCATACAGAGTATTTTCACGGCCCTAACAATCCTCTGTGCTCCACCTATCTTTGAGATTTTTATTAGCCTTTTGCTACAAAGACTTCAGTAGAGTGGTGGTAGTTAGCGCTCACTTGTAACCACTAGGCCTTCTAAGTGTCCCAGAGCTGTGAGTACCCGAGGAAGCAGCTCTGGGGACCTGGGTCTGGGTTGGAACCTGAGGGCTGATCCATCCACGGTGCTTCTGTGAAGTGAGGCACTGAAGTTGGCCTGCTAGAAAAACGAATGGACTCCAAACTGTTTTATCTACCAGTTTGTTCATCCTCTGTTACTCTCTGCTTTGATAATGCTTGAAATAGAGCGATCATTTTCATTTTAATTATGGAATATTAGGAGCAGTTTCAGGGCCCTGACTGGGAATGTTAAAGCTTAAAGCAGGCCATAGATGAGCTAACCTTGAAAGTTCCTTAGAGTGGAACTGCAGGAGAATAAGACGGAAGGCAGGAAATCTGCATCAGGTTAGCTGCCCCTTGATCAGTGCTTATCACTGTTGACAGGGAGAAGAAACGAACACATTCCTGCTTCTGTCGTGTTCCAACACAGTTCTAGTTTTAAAACCCTACCGATTCATGTAATAAACATAACGTTGAATACTTACTGCATACCTTGGTAAATGTTGTTACTGGGAACATGAAATAATTTTCAAACTTTTTTCCCCCAAAATATGGCTTATTTCTATGAAACACCATGAAATTGCTTTAGGCAATGGATATACTGAATGAAACTTTGACCTCTGAGGACGGCGTTAAGTTTAAGGGGTATAAATGTATAAAGGAGCATGAAGATTATACAGACAAAGCATTTGAAAAACTCTGTTGCCGGGAAGCAGGTGTGTGTCCCTTCAAAGCTGCAGATGAGAAGGAAACATTTTATTGGCAGTCATCTCGAATTCTCGCCTCCCGTGATTTGACTGTCCCCTACCCCCCACCTCATCCTGAACTGGACGGAGACCTGGCCCCTCTGACTCTGCCCACCCAGGGGTCACACCCCCTGAGACCCACCCTCCTCTCTGCCCCACACGGTCTCCTGGGGCTGTTTCACCTGCCCCCTCAGCTTCCGCGTCTCCCGGTCCACACTCACCCATCTTTCTCAGGATCTGCTGGATGGCTCCATGGACAAGTCCCACTAGCATCTCAGACTCGGCGTGTGTACAATCCAGCTTCTGAGCCCTTTCTTCCCAGGGAGGCTTTATTTCCGGTGATGCCCTCACCAGGCCGACAGCCCTGCTGTCATGCCTGGTGGCTTCTACTCTGAGATGTCCCTGAGTCGTCTCCTCTTTCATTCCCTCTGCCCTGTCCTGTCTCAGCGGTGCGTGTGGTAGGAAACACATGGGCTTTGGAGACCGTACGGAGTTCGAATCCCAGGTGGTGCTGCCACTTCCTGATTGTGTGCCCTTTCACAAGTTACTTCAGATCTCTGAATCTCAGTTTCCTCTTAAGAGTGAGGAGAATAGTACTTGCCACACAGGCTTATTGTGGGGACTAAAGTGAAAATTGCTATATTAGGTGCTTAATTTAATATCTGCTCTTCCCTTAATTTTCCCTTTCCCTTCCCCTCACTGAATTGCTTTAGTCTCCTATGCATCCTCCCTTTCTCTAGTATTTCCCCTTCATTCTCTAAGTAATTGCTACAGTCATCTTGTCATATTATTATCCTACTCAAATTTTTTTTGATAATGCCTGTAGGATACAGTCTGTTGCACATAGTATCACATTTAACACTGCGTGGCGTGATCCTGTGGTGACCCCCCCTTTCCTGCCCCATCACCCCCTCTCTCTTTCCACAGATGATGGGATCCACACAGCCTGCTGGAGCCCCATCTTCCCTTGCAGCTATGTGAGCATTCGCACACCCTGGCTCGCCTCCGTTTCCTCTTCCTGGAATCATACACTTTGCTTCATTTCTACCTGGAAAAATCTTTATTCAATTCAGCAGGCATCTTGTGGAGAATCTCCCTTCTGCCAGACTGTGCTAGGTGGGAGGGACCTCGGAGATGAATGAAACCTGGGTCTGCCCTCAGAATTACAGAATTGTCATGAGCCAAAGAAAGGAAGCACAAAACTTGCTTTCTGAGCCCCAGTACTAATCATTGTTCAAGTGCCAGCTGGCTGGAGAGTCAGGGGGCTACCTCTCCTACAGAGCTTGGCATTCCAGGGAGCTTGGGCTTTATCCTGTGTGATGACTTTCAATCAAAGGGAATTAAATGTTATTCGTGATGGAGAAAGATCACGCTGGCTGCCATGTGAAGGATGCGTGGAGGGGCAGGCCTGAGGGCAGGAGACTGGTCCAGGTGGGAAATGACAGGTGCACAGGGCAGGGCAGTGCAGTGACAATAGACACCAGGTGTGAACTGCTGAGTGTGGGGACTGAAGAAGAGAAGAGGGTCCCAGTCTTCTAATTCAGATGGACAAGGCTATCACCAGCCAAACAGGTGCATACGTCACGCAGAGGGAGGTCAGTAGAGATAACGTAATGGTTTAAATTTGTAACATATCGAGTTTAGGTCTTTCTGATCATCAGCTGGAGGTGTTTAGAAGGTGATAGCTGAGTAAGACCAAAACTCTGGGGCAAATCAGGGCTTCCTTAGCATATGAACAGTATTTCAACCTTGATGGTGGTGGAAAACACCTAGGCACAGGGACTGGAGTGAGAAGGAAATGGAGCTTAGGACAGGCGCTTGTATTGTTTAAACAAGTTTTGGGAGAATCAGAAGAGAGTGAAGCCAAAGAAGGAGAGAAGGTTCTGGAAGGAGCCTCAGAGCTTGGCAGTATCAACTGGAAGAGAAAGACCAAGTGAGGCAGGTTGAGTAACAGCCCACAGGGTTCGGTTATCAAGGGCCCTGAGTGGCCTCAGTGTAAGCAATTCCAGCGAAAAGAATCAAATCAAAGGTTATTCCTTGCGTGAGTTCTCTGGGAAGAGAAGAGAGTGAATTATAAGTCTCAAAAGACATGGCTGCTTTTTTTTAGATTTTTTTAAAAAAAACACTTCATTAGTTTGATGCTGAAAACTGGGCTCCCGTAATTACTATTCAGGCTGAACAATTTCCCATATGTTTATTGACATCTGTATTTCTCTTGTGAATGATGTGCTCACATCCTTTATCCATTTTTCTACTGAAAATGGCATGTTTGTTTTTTTCTTTATAAGACTCATTTAAATTGAACCTTTGCCTGAAATACGTATTGCAAATAGTTTCCCCAGTTGGTCTTTAGATCTCATTTACAGTAACAACAGGAAATATGTGTGAGAGTGTGTGTGTGTGTATGTGTGTGTGTGTGTACATATAACTTGGGAATTAACTTTATAAGAATCGTGCAGAGCATATGAAGGAAACTATAAAACCTTACTGAGGTATTTAAAGATTATTTGAATAAATGTAGAGAAATAACACCGTTATATATTGGAAATATTCATTCCAAATAAATATATGGATTTTTGGCAATTTCAATCAAAAGCACAATAGGATTTTTTTCTGGTGTGAGGAGATCTTGGAGATTCTTAACTAGCCAAAAAATTTAGAAAAGAAGAGCATTGAGGGGCACTTGCCCTTCCAAATATCAAACTGTATTATATAAATTATAGTCATTAAAACAATGTGATACTAGCACCAGAATAAAAAAAGTAATGAAAAAAGAGAAGGTTTAGGAACAAACTCTAGTATGTATCATAATTTAGCATATGCTAAAAGTCCCATCATAAGTCAATGGGAAAAGAAAGAATTACTCAAATAATTGAGTTACTCAAATAAGAATTACTCAAATAATTGGTCCTAGTTGCTCTAGGACCAACTGGTTAACAATTTGGGGGAAACTGTGAAATCAGACCGTATATAATGATACAACAAAATAAATTCCAAAATAAAATCAAAGAGTTTATATGTAAAAACATGAAGTTATATGTCAGAAAATTAAGTGAAAGAAAATATAGGTGAGTATTTTCCTTTGGCTAGGGAAGAATTAGCTATTCAAAATACATAAAAAAATCACAGAATAAATTAGTAATAGGTTCAGCTTTAACAATGAAAGCCTTTGGTAAAGAAAATAGTATAATACTAGCCCCTAGAATTGTCATCTTCAGTAGTTTACCTAGGGAAAATAATCATAAATGTCAAAAAAATTAACTACAAATGAATTCATTAAAGTGTTGTCTATAATAGTAAAAAATTCTAGCAATCTAAAAATCCAGCAAAAAAGGATTAGTTAAGTTATAATATATCCATGAAACAGAATACCATGTTTTCTTTAAAATGGTGGTGTAGAACAATATTTAATAACACAGATACGGTATGTTGCTAATTGAAAAGAGCAAGTTATAAAAGGGTGTGTAATATTTGGCCCATTTTTTGTTTCAAAACGAAGGAAATCTTGAAATTTTAGGTCTCTGGAGAGTGGGATTGTGGTAATTTTTGTTTCCTTCTTATCTGATCTCCAGAGTTCTTATAATGAAACATACTAATATATAAAGAAAATGATAACAAGTTATTTTTTAAATTAAGGTAATGGAACAGTTGCATTTCTGTGGAACCTAAGGTTCACATACATGCAATGGACAAAAGAATTTGTCCATTCATGCCGTTAATATTTCTTTAGCGTTAAATACATTGGCTCGTCAGTCAAATGTTAATAATAAAAGTGAAACAGTTTTAAACCTGTTTATAATTTCAGTCTTCTAAGTTATGATCTACCTATGTCTTAGTCCATTCAGGCCACTGTAACAAAATACCATAAACTGGGAGACTTATAAACAACATTTATTTTGCACAGTTCTGGAGGCTGGAAAGTCCAAGACCATAATGCTGGCAGATTCAGGGTCTGGTGAGGGCCCGATTCCATCTTTTTGCTGTGTCCTCACTTAGCGGAAAAGATGAGGGAGCTCTCTGAGGTCTGTTTCATAGGAGCATTAATCCTATTCATGAGGCTCCACCCTCATGACCTAATCACCTCTCCACAGCCCCTCCTCCTAATACCATCACACTGGGCATTAAGTTTCAGCATATGAATTCGGGGGGCACACAAACATTCGGTCCATAGCAATCTGTATTAGATTGAGGGTGGTGATTTCTCTGCTTTTGAAGGTACCAGCTGATGGACTCCAGGTTTCCTAAGAACTATTTCTTGCAGTTAGTCACACTTTGACTGCTTTGACATCAACGAGTTATTTCCTTATACCCAGGGCTGTTCATTCTAGATGCTGCCGCTGCAGAGGACAGGAGACAGTGGGATGCTGGGTCTCCTCAGACTCTGCTGCAAATAATGGCCGCGGCCGACATCACCTCCACCAGCTCCACTGTGCCTGAGGGTGAAGCTGACATCAGTGGCACAAATTGTCAGCAAGAGGAGAGCGAGGCCCCAAAAGCAGCTGTGTTCACCCCAAATGCTTGTGCTCACCCTGACTTGACAGTTCTCAGTTTTCAGTACAATCCCGATAGATTTGTATTAAATGCCTTTCAAAGATTTTGTTTTGGTTTCTCCCCTACCTCTGCAGAGACTTGCCTACTAATTATTCTAGACAATTGGCCACTGTAGCTATGAGAATGTAAAGGAAGAAAGATCCGGGTTCCCACCTTCCTCCCAAGGAGGGACAGGTGGCTTCATTTGCCTTCCCGTGCTAGCCTAATAACTCCCTTGCAGTTTCTTAGAGGGTCGTTTTTTTCCTCAGTAACATCAGAACTGAAATATTAGCCGTCCCACAAGATTTAGAGAGCCAGTGCAAAGATACATATTAGCTTGCTTTGCAAACCAAAGTGCTATTTCCATGTTAGCAGTGTTTAGGATATGATGATATTTTCAAGCTAAATTCTTCCATTTTCATTTGGGCTTCTGGCATGGTCTTTCCTTAGCAGAGAGTCGCAGCAATATCTGGGTGTGATCTTACAGGTGGTGGAGATTTTTATCGCTTATTTCCTATGTTCTTCTTGCTAACATGGGGCTGGGGGAGAGCTAAAATTTATACCCATCTTATAAGTTGAAGTCTGTAAGTATATCACTGAGATTAGTAATTAAAAGTGTGTGAATTGACCCATATTTATACTATTACAAAATATATTGCATATCATCAAATTTATAAGAAAGGGCTTGCAAACATAATGCAATTTAATCCATCCTAAGCCAATGAGACAGTAAGAGGGGAAACCTAATTTAAAATAAATAGAAATGTCAACACACCAAAACAGCTAGTTTACAGGGCAAAAAATGACTCTCCTGCCCAACAGTACATGATAATATTGTCACTAAACTTTTCTGTAGCTCAGCTTCCTTGCTAATAAAATGAGGGGTGGGATTAGGTGACCTCCAAGGATCTCACATTCTGTGATTTTATAAAAAAATGAAGAAGCATTTTTAGTTTCTATAATCCAGGCTCCTTTTCAGACGGCCGAGTGAGTGTGATTGAAGGCATTCCAGAAAACAGGAAACAGTGGCGGCTTGAAACGCCGGGAACTTTAATGAGTGTTTTGACAGCAGCACATCTAACAAATAGCTCATTTTCTGCCAACGATGGAGAATTTGGTATGTAGTTAACTTTTAAGAACACAGTCCCCTGTGGAATTTTGTCAGAGGTGTAAATGCAGAATGGGGATAAAAATAGCCTGGAGAGAGAATTGGGAGGGTGTCTAAGCCTTTTCAGAAGCTGATTTGCTTTGTCCAAGCCTGTTCCAAATGCCATTAACAAAAGACTTGAATTTCTGAGAAAAGTAGGATCATTTTCTGTAATGTGATGGGTTGACAAGTGATGAAAAGTTAGGTAGGAAGGACCAGTGGATTTGTGGGTGATGAGCTAGTGCTTAGTGCTACCTCAAAGAGTCCGTTTATTCTGACAGCTCTTAGCAGACTCAAATCACCATCCTGTGGGCCGTAAAATACATCTTAATATAGTTTTTTTTGGCTTTGGGTTTTTCTTGCCTCCAATGTTTAGCAAGATTATGCTGCTGTTGACTTTAAGGGAAACCAACCATTACTTTCTAAAGTTCGAGGGAATTCCTATCACTGGGGGTTTGGTCGTCCACTGTGTGTGCAGGTGTAAACTGCTACGAGCAAAGCCATTTGGGGCAGGCAGGTATCAAACAAAGAACACCTGCGCAGGGGCGAGGTTTCAGGGCTGGGGTTGCTGAGATGCGAGGCTGAGGCGGAGCAGAGGCCTGGTTAGAAACCTGATAGTGATGCGTGCTTACAAAGTTAAACAACAATGAGAATAATGCAAGAGTCGTACCGACTGTTTCTGAAGAGTGAGTCTGCCCGTTTGTGAAGCTCAAGAAAAGGGGAATATTTGTGAAACGTGAGTCTTAAGGAATGGACAGCATTTTATTGAGGAAAGAATATTTCAGGTGGGGAGAACTTGAAGATCCACAGGCCTGAGAGACTGAGAAAGACGGTATGAGGAAAATCTAGGTGCCGGAGAAGGGACCAGGGTCCCTGAGTAGATGAAGTCCTTCGGTGTTATTGCTACCACACTTAAAACTCAAGGCGGGGGTGGCAGTGCAGTGGGGAGACAGAAAATGCCTCCCTGCCTTCAAGGCTCTCTTTCAAGTACCTTCAAACCGCAGACGGCAGTGTGATAGCATGTCTGCTCCCTCCCCTTCTATCCTGGGGTAGAAACATCATCTGTAAGGATGGGGCTGGGGGCCGGTGGGGAAGGAGTTTTGGGCTGGCCTGGCTTGGCCTGGAGGCCAAGGGCTGGGGCCACAGACCAGGTAGGAGGGGGGCGCCCATCTTTCAGGACACTGCGATGGTGACATACTGGTGACTATGATGTGTCTTCTTGGGTTTGTTCCTGTGCTTCTTGGAGAGAGTCATAGAAAACTTCATTTGATCTTGCATACCAAATTAATTAATTCATGAACTCACTGCATTTTCGAATCGATGGCTTTACATTAGGCATATGTGAGTAATTTAATCTAACAAGTGGGATTAAACATAGGAACTTGCCTCTAAGGGTAGCATTCAAAGCAAAATGTAGGTATTTTCTTTTGTAACCTGCTAAAGGTGCAGGCATCCCCTCCCACCCCAGCTGTGCTTTCTCTGCTCTTTCAGCCTCTAACTCTGTTGTTGGCCTCACCCCATCTTTCCCATCCCTGTAGCAAGCTTCACTTCCTGTCTCTGGTCATCTCTTCTTTCTTAACTCTCCCTCTGCACCCCTGCCAGATAATCCTAAAAATCCTTTTAAATCCTGCAAAAGATTCTCCCATACCCTCAGGATAGAATCCAGACTCCGCAGACTCTAAGTGCCTTAAAGGTCGGATGGCCTCTCCCCGCACCAGGTCTGCTAGCACTTCTCCATCAGCAAATATTTCTCCCTCAGTTTAGAAAGGTGAGGCTTTCTAAAGACCCCTCCCTTTGCCAAAGTAATTCCTCCTGTAAGATTTCACTCTGATGCCACCTCCCGGCCATTTCTGATGTTTTATCAGCAGATACCCTTCCCTCCCTGCTTTTCGCTATATTGCCGAACAGGGCTTTACAAAGGTGTCTGGAATATAGGAGATTCTTAATCAGTTAATAATTGGAATGAATGAGTGGAAGAACCTGTAACTTGATTGACATGCTTCCCTTTAATCCAAAAAATTCTAATAAGCTTTCTGTAAATTCTCAAGTTTGTCTACGGTCTCTCTGTCTTTGCTCTGTTAGTTGCCTCTAACAATTTCACATTAATCCAGTCTCATACTCAAATTCGTTCACACTCAAATATTGGTTAAAGGCATGAAAGACATTTCCTTATTATGTTTATCATTTAAATTCAGGGCATAAAAAGATGCAGTAGCAATTTTACTTGAAATTTTAGTGATTGCTATGAAAAACCTGGATCTCAAACTACTGCCTGTGTACCACTGACACGGAACCCCTGGTTTTTTGTTTGTTTTTATAAATTTCTTTATTTATTTTTGGCTGCATTGGGTGTTCGTTGCTGTGCGCGGGCTTTCTCTAGTTGGCGGCAAGTGGGGGCTACTCTTTGCTGTGTTGTGCGGGCTTCTCATTGCGGTGGCTTCTCTTTGCGGTGGCTTCTCTTGTGGAGTATGGGCTCTAGGTGGGCAGGCTTCATCAGTAGTTGTGGCTCGCGGGCTCAGTAGTTGTGGCTCATGGGCTCTAGAGCTCAGGCTCAGTAGTTGGGGTGCACGGGCCCAGCTGCTCCGTGGTATGTGGGACCCTCTGGGACCAGGGCTCGAACCCATGTCCCCTGCATTGGCAGGCAGATTCTTAACCACTGCACCACCAGGGAAGCCTGGAACCACTGTGTTTTGTTTTTGTTTTTGTTTTTTTGGGATTGAAACACCTCCCTGCCGTGGAAGCCCGAGTTTTAACACTGGACCATCAGGAAGTCCCCCAGGAACCACTGTTTCAAATGCCTGAGAAAACATCAGGGCACGTCTCCTTTGCATTCCTCTAAGTTTGGTTTCCCTGCTTAATATCCCACAAGACACTGTAATTCTCTGATCATAAAAGTAAAGTTCACTTTAGTTTCCTGTTTAATATCTTTCTTCCTCACTAGACTATAAGCTTCTGAGAGCTTTGTCTTGATCACCACCCCACTTGGCCTCTCCATCCCTAGCACCTAGTATGATGCCCAGAACTTAGTAAGTCACCATGTCTTTGTGAATGAAAATACAGCCATAGCACGTTTTTACTATCACTTTATGTAAAGGCATGGGATTGCCAATATTTGTTTTGCTATCAAGTTGGATAAGGAAATTACAATGCTAATTATTCTTACAGCTCTATGGAGTCTTTGTAAAGACTTTCTGCATGTGTAAATTTTAATAACTTTGATTACAGGTGTAATAGACACAATTTATAAAGGCATTTAAGGATTCGTTGTTGTACATTTATTTAAGCATGATTCATATATCGTTTGTCAGTCTTTAGCTTAAATATCCAACTCCTTGAAGATAAATTCCTTTGATGTTTCTAGCTCTAAATTCCATTTGAAAATGAGGGTTTGGACTTTCCTCAGTGGTTAAGAATGGTTAAGAACTGTGGTTAAGAATCTGGTGCAGTGGTTAAGAATCTGCCTGCCAATGCAGGGGACACGGGTTTGAGCCCTGGTCCGGGAAGATCCCACATGCCATGGAGCAACTAAGCCCATGTGCCACAACTACTGAGCCTGCGTTCTAGAACTCGCGAGCCACAACTAGTGAGCCTGTGCGCCACAACTACTGAGCCCGCATGCCACTACTGAAGCCTGCCCACCTAGAGCCCGTGCTCCGCAACAAGAGAAGTCACTGTAATGAGAAGCCCGTGCACCGCAACGAAGAGTAGCCCCAGCTCTCCGCCGCTAGAGAAAGCCCGCGCACAGCAACGAAGACCCAATGCAAAATAAATAAATAAATAAAATTAATTAATTAAAAATAAATAAATAAAAATGTGGGTTTATCAAGTACATGTTTAATTTGTGCTAATTTTAAAAAGTTTGAAATAGCAAGACTACAAAATCCTTTTAAATGAATCTAACTAGTAAGAGTGGCACTCTTTCAAAGAGAAGTATGTTTTTACATGTGCATAATTAATTCAGGTCACTAATTTTGTTTATAGTTTAACCACTCCAAGGGAATCCTTGGTGGGAAGGTAACCTCTATTTTTCTAGTGTAAGTTTTCGGGCCACACAGTTGCCTTGGTAACATCATAGTTGCACATCCTGATAACAGCTGATTTACATTTCTGTAGTTAGCCGTTCATTCTTTCTTCTATCCTGTTAAACAAAAATAAGAGCCTCCTAAAATTGTCTTCCTAAGACAGGAAAATAAAAACTGTCAGATTCCCACACCAGGAGGAATATACTCTGGCTTGCTTTTAATTAGCCAGACTACCTCATAGATGAGATATATCAATCTGTTTCATTTGTTTAATGCGCTTTAGGAAGTAACACGGGCTATGATTTGGGATGAAATATGTTGATTTAAATAGTTAAATGTAAGTGTGGTGAGATTTCTACTTGTGTGTACATGAGCAGTCATGTAACAGTTTACCGAAAAAAATAAAAAATAAAAAAAGCCACACTTTGCTCTTAATTCCACCTTTGGAGGAAAGTTCCTATTTTTAATCCCACTTGCTAACAGAGGGTAGGGATTTTTTTTTTTTCCTGGAGACTAAAGAGAAATACTCTTTAGACACCTAGGAACCAGATGGTTGTACAGTTTGTGTGGGAAAGGTATGTTATGATAGATTACAAACATGAGCATAGTCCTTCACTCTTCCCTGTATCCATGCCCTTTGCAGTATGACTTTGCAGCTCCTCTGTCATTAAATGTTTTTCTTCCCCTCTTCCCTTGAGTCTTGACTGGCCTTGTGATTTGCTTAGGCCAGTAGAATGCACCGGAAGTGATGGTGTGGCAAATCTGAGTATTTAAGGAGCTTCTGCTCTTTCTTTTGGAATCCTGTCCATCTCTCAACTAGCTCCAGTTGCTCTGCTGGAAAATGAGGGACCGTGTGGAACAGAGAGACAAGCCATCCCAAGTGAAGCCGTGCTAGACCAGCCAACCTCCAGGTGGCCAGGCAAGTGACTGCAGATGCCATGAGGGGCCCAGCTGAGACTGGAAGCGCCGACCAGCTGAGCCCAAACCAAATCGCCCAACTGCAGAATTGTGACCTATATAAATGGTTACTGTTTTAAGCCACTAAGTTATGTGGTGGTTTATTATTCTGGAACAGCTAACTATTGTAGACATACTTAGCAAAATTCCTAAAGTGGTAGTTGAAAGTAGGCTAGCTCTACATAATTTTAAAGCCAACTTAAGAAACCAGCATTTTTAATTCTCTGTGAATTCTTTTAGTTCTTTTGTGGATTCTTTTAAGAAAATCTGTCTCAACAATGTTCTTGATTGCACCAAGGTTGACATTTTG
>NW_006799533.1:1823677-1825292 GCF_000442215.2 Lipotes vexillifer
AAAAAAACATCATTGACAAGCATATGAAAAGATGCTCAACATCATTAATCATCGGTAACTTTAAATCAAAACCACAAAGGGGGGCTTCCCTGGTGGCACAGTGGTTAAGAATCCGCCTGCCAATGCAGGGGACACAGGTTCGAGCCCTGCACCTGGAAGATCCCACATGCCACGGAGCAGCTTGAGCCCGCATGCCACAACTAATGAAGCCCACGCGCCTAGAGCCCGGGCTCCACAACAAGAGAAGCCACCGCAATGAGAAGCCCGAGCACTACAATGAAGAGTAGCCCCTGCTCGCCACAACTAAAGAAAGCCCGCGCGCAGCACCGAAGACCCGACGCAGCCAAAAATAATAAATAAATAAATAAAAATTTTACAAAACAAAACAAAAACCACAAAGAGCTATCATCTCACACTCATTCGATGGCCACCATAGAAAAAAATAAACAAAAACCCCAGAAAATAACAAGTATGTGGAATAATTGGAACCCTTATGCACCATTGGTAGAACTGTAAAATAGTGCAGCCATTATGGAAAACGGTATGGCAGTTCCTTAAAAAATTTAAAATAGAACTACCTGATCCAGCAGTCCCTCTTCTGGGTATATATACAAAAAAATAGAAAACAAGGTCTCGAAGAGATGTTTTTGCACACCCATGTTCAATGTACCATTATTCACAATAGCTAAGATGTGGAAGCAACCTAAATGTTCATCAGTGGATGAAAGGATAAAGAAAATGTGGTATATACATACAATAGATTATTATTCAGTGTTAAAAAAAGAAAGAAATCCTGTCACAAGCTACAACATAGATGAACCTTGAGGACATTATGCTAAGTGAAGTAAGCCAGTCTTGAAAGATAAATACTGCAAGATTCCACTTAGGTGAGGTATTTACAGGAGTCAAATTCTTAAAAAGTATAATGGTGATTTCCAGAGGCTGGGGGGAGGGGGATATAGGGAGTTGTTTTTCAGTGGGAGTAGAGTTTCAGTCATGCAAGATGAAAAAGTTCTAGAGAGCTGCTGTACAACAATGTGCCTATAGTTAACAATACTGTACTGTACACTTGGAAATTGTTAAGAGGGTAAATTTATGTTATTTTTTCTTTTACCACAAACAAAAAAATCTGAGACATCAACTCAAAAAGTAATTCAGAAATCCTTGATTGTCTCATGAATTATTTTATTATTGTCTCTTTGAATTGGGATCCAAAAAAATTTGATATGTTAAAAAAAATAACAATTCAGAGGAGTAATACTGTGAATGTGAGGAATTTTAGTTACACCTTATCCAATTTTTTTCACCTATGTTTTCATTTTTATGAATATACAAGAGTGATATAAGATTAAAAATGTATGCTTAGGGAGGACTAAAAGAGTTCTTATAGTAATTTATATTTATAAAATACAAGTTCTGGGCTTCCCTGGTGGCGCAATTGTTGAGAGTCCGCCTGCCGATGCAGGGGACACAGGTTCGTGCCCCGGTCCGGGAAGATCCCACATGCCACGGAGCGACTAGGCCCGTGAGCCATGGCCGCTGAGCCCGCGTGTCCGGAGCCTGTGCTCCGCAACGGGAGAGGCCACAACAGTGAGAGGCCCGCGTACTGCAAAAA
>NW_006799533.1:1825347-1847220 GCF_000442215.2 Lipotes vexillifer
TATATATATATATATATATATACACACACACACACACACACACACACATATATATATATATATATATATATATATATATAAATTCTAAGGGCTAAGAAAACATTGTGCCATTTTGTTGGGAACATTTTCTTTGCTATTGGTGTATAAAATATGTGCATCTCATAATCATTGGAATCTTAGAGTTGTTGAGGGGATGCTGCTTTCTATAAAGAAATTAAATATTGTACCACCTTCATTCTGATTTTTTTCCCAAGAGAAAAAAAGTACATTTTTTTTAATTTTTAATTTTTAAGAGTCTGGCTTACCTCATTCTTTTTTTAATGCTTGCAAAGTATTTAATAGTATGTGGACATTATTTGAAATCACAAGAGTTAAGATTTTTTTTTTGGCTGAGCCGTGGGGCTTGCAGGGTCTTAGTTCCCCAACCAGAGATTGAACCTACACCCTTGGCAGTGAAGGCACGGAGTCCTAACTGCTGGACCGCCAGGGAATTCCTAAAAAGTACATTTTAAATAACAATTAATTCATCCCCTCACCTCCTTCCTCCCCTCACCAAAAAAGATAAAATTGTGGGTGTGTGTTTTGGGTTTTCTTTGCAGACATCAGTGATTAACCATAACCATAAACTGAATACTGTGTATAAAAACAACAAAGAAGAGCTTCCCTGGTGGCGCAGTGGTTGAGAGTCCGCCTGCCGATGCAGGGGACGTGGCTTCGTGCCCCGGTTCGGGAGGATCCCACATGCCGTGGAGCGGCTGGGCCCGTGAGCCATGGCCGCTGAGCCTGCGCGTCCGGAGCCTGTGCTCCGCGACGGGAGAGGCCACGACAGTCAGAGGCCCACGTAACGCAAAAACAAAAACAACGAAGAATAAGGGTAGTGCAGTAATGTTGGAAAGTGTTAAGTTTTTAGAAGATTTTCTTAAATTTTCTATACAATCAAAGCATCTACTCCCAAAGTGGGATTATTTTGTCTCTTCATCTCTGATCCCCGCTGAGCCGCGTCCGGAGCCTGTGCTCCGCGACGGGAGAGGCCACGACAGTCAGAGGCCCACGTAACGCAAAAACAAAAACAACGAAGAATAAGGGTAGTGCAGTAATGTTGGAAAGTGTTAAGTTTTTAGAAGATTTTCTTAAATTTTCTATACAATCAAAGCATCTACTCCCAAAGTGGGATTATTTTGTCTCTTCATCTCTGATCCTTATTCTTCTTACTTCTTTCTCTTGTGTTGCCTACTACCTTCAGTACAATGCGGAATAGTTGGTGTCAGTTGTCACCTGTCTATTCTCTGTTTTAATGGAAATTATTCAAAGGTTTTACCATTGTGGTTGATGTTCAATACAGGATTTTTGGTATATGTCCCTCTCGAGATGTATAGGCTGGGATGCTTTAATCTCTCTTTCTGTCATTTAACAGTGGGACCATTAAGACAATGGCTTCCTAAAGAAGACAAGGGGAAGGTAGAAGTGGCCTCTGACATTGAAGTAGATGAAGAACAACCAGAACCAAGATCTGATGATGATGATACGTAAGTAGGTCATACCTAGATGCCTAAATGAAGCACGGGATATAGTAAAAATCGTAAAAAGTTAAAATGCTGTTGGTGAGGCATAGAATATAGCCTCAAACACCCAGCTAAGGAGACCAAATTTTCTTATGTACATGGGTTTGTCTCTGCGTTCTCCATTCTTTTCCAATGGCTTTGTTTTCCCTTTCTGCATCAGTGATATTCTGTCAGTTACTATGGCTTTATTGTACCTTTTGATATCTGGTATGGCTAGTCCTCACAGCTTCCTCTAGTCTCCATATCATTTTCTTCAAAATTATCTTTGCTGTTGCTTTTTACTCAACGTATACATCCTTTCATTCTCTTGTAAAGTGTCATGAAAAAGCTTGTTGGGATTTTGATGAGAATGAGATTACATTTGTTGATTAATTTATGGGAATTCACATCTTTGTGATTATGTCTTAACATCCATGAATATAGTATAGATCCATCTATTTATGCCTTTTAAAATATTCTTCAGTATGTTTGTAGTTTTCTTCATGATATAGATACCACTTAACTTTTTTGTTGCTGTTGCCATTATTAATGGGGTCATTTTTCTCCTACTACATTTTGGCTATGGCTAGTGTATGGAACTCTATTGATGTTGTATCCTGTAACCTCACTGAACTCTCTTATTATTTCTAAAATTTGGAGTCCTTTGAAGTTTAAAATTTTTATTATAATTTACTTTTAAAATAGGTAATATATTCACATGGTTCCAAATTCAAAAGGTATATTCTTTTCACAGTCTTTCTGCTATCTCATTACCTCTGCCACACAATTCCCCTCCCCAGAGTCAACCAATCCAATCTGCTTCTTGTGCATACTTCTGAGAAATTCCATTAAAATATAAGCAAATCTGTATATCTTGGTATGTGTATATTACTTTTCTTTTTTATAGAAACAGTTTCATAATGTAGATACTATCTCGCAACTTCCTTTTATCACTTAACAGTGTATCTTGAGTACCTATCATAATATACAAACAGTAGTATATAGAGAGTTTAAATTCCCAGAACAGCAAAGTGTTGTGTCAAAGAGTATGTACGTTTGTAATTGGATAGTGTCAAATTGCCCTTCACAGAGGTTACACCTATGAACACTTCCACTGACAGGGTATGGAAGTGCCTGTTTCCTTGTACATTTCCTTGCTCAGTGTGTTACCAAACTTACGGATCATTGCACAGTTGATAGATTTTAAAATGCCATTTCAGGTTTGTTTTAATTAGCATTTCTTTTATGAGTAACGTTGCCTTTCCATATGCTTAAGATCCATCTTTATTTCCTCCTTTGGGAATCAGTTTTATTTATAGCCTTAGTCATTTAAAAAATTTAGGCTATTAACATTGTGTTGATTTGGGGAACTTTTGGTATTTTAGGGAAATTAGTCTTTTAGCTGTAATATGTTTCAAGAATATTTTCCCGTTTTTTGTTTGCTTTTTGATTGTATTTATAGTGACTTGTGCCATGAGGAAATTTCTTACTTTTGTCTACTTAGATTTATCAAGTATTTAACAAAAAATGATACCAGAATTTTTTAGTACTTTTATGATTTAGTTTTCTATTTAGTTAAATATTTTGTTCATCTTGAATTTTACTTGTACTGTAAAGTATGGCTCCAACTTAATTTTTTCCCCAAATAACTCCTTACTTATTCCAACACCATTTATTGAAAATCTTTATTTTTGATACCAATTTGCAGTGCCACTTTTATGATATACAACATTTTTATGTGTATTTGTATCCAATTCCTATTCTTTCTAGTCTAATTATTATATTATAAACATGTTTATAATATGTTTTATTGTTTGGGGGGGCTTTCCTTTTTCATAATTTTCCTGTCTAGTCTTAATTGTTTTTCCATGGGAACATTAGAATCAACCTGTCTAGCAAATAAAGGAGGGAGGGAGGGAGGAAGGAGGGAGGAAGGGAGGGAGGGAGGAAGGAGGGAGTCCTCAGCAACTTTCACAATGTTTTGAAATCCCTAAACTAGGCGAGCCAACGAGAATATGACAAATTTATCCCTATTTGGCCTTTATCCAAACCCCTCTACTTTGTTCCATTTAAAGGGAGGGAGGAGGGAGGGAGGGAGGGGAGAATTTTCTCAGCCTTCTCCCTTTTTCTTCTGGTCTCTGTTATTGCTGATGCGAAATCTGCTATCATCTAATTGTTTTTCCTTTATAGATGTGCTAACTCTCGCCCTAGTACTTTTATAACTTACTTTTTATTCTTTCATTCTTATGTTTTGCTATGATATCTCTAAGTCTGGATTTATCTTTTATCCTCCTTGGTTCACTTTCTTCTGAGAACTCATGACTTTCTTTAGTTCTGGAAATTTTTTACCTATTATTTCTCCAGATAGCGCTTTTCTTATTCCCTCCATTTTGGCTCTCCAATTAGATAGATTCTAGAGCTTCTCAATCTGTCCCCAATAACACCTAGTTGTACTTTCATATGTTGTAAAAAATATTTATTTATTTAGGCTGCACCGGTTCTTAATTGTGGCATGCAAACTCTTAGTTGCGGCGTGCATGCAGGATCTAGTTCCCCGATCCCTGGCCCCCCTACCTTGAGAGCATGGAGTCTTGCCCACTGAACCACCAGGGAAGATCCCTTTCCTATTTTTTATTCTTTGTTTCAATCTAGGTGAATTCTTGAATACTGTTTTCCAATTCTCTCTGGGTATCATCTATTAGGTTTTTAACTTAAATGATTACATATTTCCTAATATTTATAATTATTTGTTCTTATATTTATATGTTCTTGCTTCATTCTTGCATAATTGTTTCCCATAATTTAAAAACATTTTAAAATGGATGTTGTGCTTTCTCTTGTTGAGCATACTTACTTTAAGGGCTTTATCAAAATCTTCTGTCGATGCCAATTATAAACAATCTATAATAAAGAATAGAAGAGAGTTTTATTCAAGCAAAACTGAGAACTATAGACCAGGAGTGTAGACTCCACCATGGAAGAAGAAAACCCTCTGGAGAAGCATGGTTTTCAGTACAGTTTTATATTTTGCCAGAACAAAGAACAAACATCAAACATGACAGGGGTACCTTCCTTCAAGGTTTCAAAAGAGCCATTAGCACATACACAGCGAGTCAGCATGACCTTGGTGTCTGGGAAGGGACCCTCATCTTTGAAGGAGTATTTTAGCATTGGTGTCATGGGAACAGGGAACATTTATCCCTATCTTCAGAGTGGACACTTTTTTTTTAAATTTATTTTTGGCTGCGTTGGGTCTTTGTTGCTGCGCACGGGTTTTCTCTAGTTGCAGCGAGGGGGTTACTCTTCGTTGTGGTGCGCGGGCTTCTCATTGCGGTGGCTTCTCTTGTTGCGGAGCACGGGCTCTAGGCGCGCGGGCTTCAGCAGTTGTGGCTCCCAGGTTCTAGAGCACAGGCTCAGTAGTTGTGGCGCATGGGCTTAGTTGCTTTGTGGCATGGGGGGTCTTCCCGGACCAGGGCTCAAACCTGTGTCCCCTGCACTGGCAGGTGGATTCTTAACCTCTGTGCCACCAGGGAAGCTCCCAGAGTTGACACTCTTTAATGGTTAAAGCAGATGTACAAGCGTGTTTGACTGGCCATAAGACAGGCTGTTCCAGGTCACATAAAGTATAGGCCAAATCATGTATAAGCCAGAATGACTTCCCCATACCCCAATATGTGAAAATTTCTTCCAATGCCTCCATAAAAATAATTTCATCTCTTGGGCTTCCCTGGTGGCACAGTGGTTGAGAGTCCGCCTGCCGATGCAGGGGACACGGGTTCATGCCCTGGTCCGGGAAGATCCCACATGCCGCAGAGCGGCTGGGCCAGTGAGCCATGCGTGTCAGGAGCCTGTGCTCCACAACGGGAGAGGCCACAACAGTGAGAGGCCTATGTACCAAAAAAAAAAAAAAAAGAAAATTTCATCTCAAGTTAGTTCATGGTCCAACTTAAAAAAAAAAAAAATTTTTGTTGCCCACCTTTCTTACCATTAGATTTATTCTTGTGTTTTGGAATTTTAGTTTGCAGGCTCATTTTGTTTTGGAGATTCTTTTGTATTTTGTGAGGTTTTTTCGGTTTTGTTTTTAAAATTTTCTTCCCTCCTTTCCTATCTCTTGGCATCTCCTACATATCTGACAGGTTTTTGGTTTCTTCATTGGGTTCCCCTCCATTCTTCCTAAATGGAACCCTTGAAGAGCTGCTCTTTAGTGCAAGGGTGGTCTGGGAAAAAAGCTCAGGAATGTGGCTTGTCTGTCTTGGCTCAATCTCTGGGAGAAAAATACTTCCTGAGAAATTTATAACCATGGATTTGCCTTCACTCAGATTTGGAGTTTGAATTTACAATACTTGGATGGTCTAGAAACACATACATTGAAAAATTAACATTAAAATTCGCAGTAAGAGATTGTAATACTCTGGGATCTCTAGAAGAAATACATATAAAACACTCTGGAGGGATATAGCCTCAATCCAGGTCACAGTGAATTTCTCACTAAAGCACTGCTGAAGATGAGCTCACAATTAAAGATTAAATCCACTATGAGAGACAGCAGACACAACAAATAGCTAAATTAGGTCATAAACAACTTCAGATAATATTATGAGTATTTAATATTTGTATAATAATTACTATTGTGTATTTTAAATTATTTAATTAAAATAAGAAAACAGAAAAAAGCAGGTCTATCAAAAAAGAACAGGAAGATATGATAATCAACCAATAGAACTTCTGAACGTGAAAAAAATCTTCCAATAGAAATTAAAATACAGCAGTTTAAAAACAGAATAGATAGAGTTAATGAAGGAATTAGTAACCAGAAGATAGATCCGAAGGGGAAAAAATGATCGAAAATGTGAAAGAAGTGTTAAGAGGCATGAAGATGCAATGTATATCTAAAAGGAATTCCAGAAGAGAATAAATGAAAAGCAATATTCAAAGCAATTATAGCTGTGAACTTTTTGTAATGATTGAAAGCCACGAATCATGATATCTGGGAAATAAAAGAATAATCAAGCAGGATCAATGAAAAGAAATTCACACGGACATATTATGTTGTAGAGAAATGGAGACAAAGGCAAGATTTTTTTTTTTTGCGGTACGCGGGCCTCTCACTGTTGTGGCCTCTCCCGTTGCGGAGCACAGGCTCCGGACGCGCGGGCTCAGCGGCCATGGCTCACGGCCCCAGCCGCTCCGCGGCATGTGGGATCCTCCCGGACCGGGGCACGAACCCGTGTCCCCTGCATCGGCAGGCGGACTCTCAACCACTGCGCCACCAGGGAAGCCCAAAGGCAAGATTTTGTGTAAGCACATACCTGAGTAATGGCAACTTAACACATGGGAGCTATAATTACTGGTCCACCCTGAACTGATGCTCTCCAATTTCAGGGGAGTCCTGTGATACCTAGCAATCCTATGCCTGGTCAGCTTCCCTCCAAACCCTCAGTCGTGCACACTCAGCCCCATCCACCTTGCTCTCATCACGTGCCCTGCCTTCTGCTTCACAGAGGGGGTGTTTTGTAGGTGGAATTACCTCTGTTGTGTAGATCCATGAATTTTTTACACATGCGTCCTTGACTCCTTCTCCCTATCTTCCTTCTCAGAGGAAAGCAGTCTCCCTTTTTGTTGAAAGCTCCTCCTTACACAGGTGCTCTAAGTCCCAGTCTTTCCTCAGTGACCATGTTGCTATCAATTAATCTACCTTTCTCCTGTATTTTCAACATCTATTACTTACTTCCTCTAAGCTTCTAAACATGCCCAAATCTCTCCCATCTTGAAAAACACCAAAAAAACCCATTCCCCTTATGTTCTTGAGATAATACTGTCCTTTTAGAGCAGGGCTCCCCTCAGAGGAGTTTTAGCTCATTGTCATCACTTTTTTAAACCTCCCATTGCTTTCTTGATCCACTACATGATGGCTCCGGCTGCAGAGAACTCTGAAATATTCCTGCAAAGGTCATCTGTTACCTTGAAGTTGCCGAGTCCGATGATCATTTCTCAGTCCTCATCTTATGTTACTGCTCCCTCTCTCTGGAAATTCTCTGCTCCCTTGGCTTCCATGACGAACACTCTTGGTTCCTACCAGCTCCTCCTAGGTTTCTTTCCTTTGCTCCTTAAATATCCGTGATCTTTGAGATAGTTTTCTTGGTCTCTTCCCTTCTTTTCTAAAAGCATCAGTGCTGCAGCCTTAGACACAGTTTCAGTTCCTGGTCCTACTAATTAAGAGCTGTGAGACCTCGGGCACTTTTTTTAAACCTCTCTGAGCACAGGTTCTTTATAAATCGATGATGATAATGTCCACCTCAAGTGTTGTTATTAGTAGATGAAATATAGTATGTGTAAAGTGCTCCAGGGAAGTGACTGGCACATAGGAAGGGCTCAAAATATGGCAGCTGTTTTATTATTACTTTTTTCTCTTCCCTCCTCTTCTTTTAAACTAAGAGTAGATGGATATTAATATAATAAAAGTTATTGAACACAAATCCAGCTAAACAGAATACTGATTCTCCCAACACTGGTTGTTTATCATCCTTAGAGAAACCAGACTGATATAATTTATTACCTGGGTGAAAAAGCAACTTTCAAACTGGTCAAGTGGGGGTGGGGCATGAGAAGGGACACTAATTTTCACATGTACTCATTCGTGTTTTGATATCCCACAGTTGATTTTTACTGATTATTTCAGCAATTTTGAAGAATCTGAAGATGAGCTGAGAAATGAAGCAGTAGAATCCCTGGAAAAACTCTCCACTTCCAAAGAGGCAGAAAAAAAGGGAAGAGGTTTCCAGTTCCTCCACGGGTGCTGAAAAGAAAGAGAGGGGATAGGAATATCCCCTGCATATTCAGAAACATGCAGAATTAAATGAAGGTTTGGAGAGTATTTTTACTCCATCTGATGACAAAATTTGTATTGTTGATGAAGACCCAGGAATATCAGCCACCAGTCAAAATATACAAGTGTGATTATTGAACTTTTTCTTAGGTAACAGGTTAGTATCTATTACAGTGTCTCTTCGGGAACAGTCATAAATATACATTTATTGTAAGGGCTTTCCAGTAATCCCAAGGTTTTATTAGTTTTCTTCTCAATTTAGACAATAGGACTAACTTCTGAATGTAGAAATTAATATTTTTACGCTAAGAAATCTTTCAGATAATATGTGTGGTTGGCAGAGTAACGTGGCTCCCCTCACCCCACACGCACCCAAAGATGTGAATATATTTTTACCTGGCAGAGGAGAATTAAGGTCGCAGATGGAATTAAGGTTGCTAATCAGCTGACCTTAAAATAGGGAGGTTATCTTGGATTATTCAGGTGGGCTCAGTGTAAGCACACGAGTCTTTGAAAGTGGCAGAGGGAGGGAAAGGAGAGAACCAGAGAGATGGCAACTGAGAGGGATTCAGCTTGATGCTGCTGCCTTTGAAGATGGAGGAAGGGGCCACAAGCCAAGGAATGCAGGCAGCCTCTAGAAGCTGGGAAAGGCAGGGAAATGGATTCACCCCTAAGGCCTGCCGAAGGAATTCAGCTCTGCCAACGCCTTGGTTTAGCCTAGTGAAATCCACTTTAGATTTCTGACCTATGGAATTGTAAGATAATAAATTTTTGTTGTTTTAACTAAGTTTGTGGTCATTTGTAACTAGTGATAGAAAACGAATATACAAACTCATTCATTTAAAATAATGAATCTGCCGTTTTATAAAACCATGACTTTGAAATTTCTTAAGGTATACTGAACATGCTTTTCTGAAGCTGACGTTGACACAGGAGTAAGGAGAGGAACAAGGCATGTCAATTATGTACCAAATAATAATTTTATTGTTTCACTGAATTATTTTCTAATAGTTTCAAATGTATATAGATTATAAACTTCTGGAAGGCAGGGACTATATCTGGTCTTTGTTTCTTATGATGATCTTTTTATATATAGTGCTTAGCACCATGCTAGAAATGTTTCTTAACTGAATAAGTAAATACTAATACAATTTCCTCATTCAGACTGTAAGCCCTTTGAGGCAGGAAACTAGACTTAAACTTTTTGTATTAATTGTAACAATCCCAGTGTTGAACATGTGCCTGGAGCTTAGCAGGTATTTGTTGTACCTGCTGTTACGAAGGACAAGAGTGGTTATATCTAAGTGGTAGAATTCGGCCTGAAATATCTGGTCTATAATGAAAATAAAACTAAACTGGCACATTGATGCATTGCTGAACCAAGTAAACAAAGATGAGGAGTGGTTGGTCAAATTATTCCTAAGGTCTGCTTAGCATTTACATTTGGTATAATATTAAATGTGGGGCATGTAAGTATCAAGATTTCCCTAACTGGGATGTGTCCAGTCTTTTCTATCTTTATTTTCCTGGTGATGTCTGAGGGGCTGTTCTTCCAACTCGGTGTATAGAGTACATTCTACTCTTTTAGGGCTCAGTATGGTCACATCATGAGGCTAAGAATATTTAACAATTTCTCACCATTATGTTAGTTTCAAACTAGGTAACACATGACCCTGAGGGATTGAAGCATCTTTAATTCTACAGCTCTTTTAGTGGTCAGTATATACATGTTTAATTTACTTTCAGGACATTATCTGGTTCAGACACTGAATCTGCTGATATCATCCTCATTCTAAACAGTACCTGAAAGCATGGAAAATGAAACATGGTTCCTGAAAAATCCCAAAGATCAATTATATACAGGAAAAAAAAAAAAAAAGGAATGTTTAAGGTCAGTGTTTAAGAATAAACATATCAGGTTTGCTCCAATAACCAGATGCTTGGCTAAAATCTCCTTTAGGTAACAGCCACCCACCCTTATCATTCATTCTAAGATTTTGAGTTCTTCACTGTAAATTAGGAAGTATTCAATGTGATAAGTATGCGTATCTGCAAGGTTTTTCAACCTGCTCCAGCCCAATTCACCTTACCTATCTTACACACACTGTCACCTTAATCATGTTCTTGAGGCCCAGTTCTGATTGCTTTACTCTGGTTTTAGGCTTGGCTACATCTGTTAAATTGAAACTATTGATCAGACCTGCATATGTCTTTAGAATAAATTTTGTTAGAAAAATCATGCATTTTGGTAACTATGTATGATATCTATCAACTTGATCATTCTTTAAATAGTACCAAGAAGTGTTATCAACCCTTAACCTCCCTTCTAAGTGTCTTGTAACAGTTATGCATGATCCGAGTGAGCCCTAGAGTATTGGAACTGATGCTTCTCCAAAGCCAAGGGTGGCCTTACTTAGGGTGGGGAAAGAGGAATAGTGGGTGAGGTGGGGCAAATCACATGGGCATAATTTGATTCTAGTAATTTGCATAGCTTCTTGTTGTGGTTTAATGGAAGTAACTTTTTAAAAAATTTTTATTGGAGTATAGCTGATTTACAGTGTTCTGTTAGTTTCTGCTGTACAGCAAAGTGAATCAGTTATACATATACATATATCCACTCTTTTTTAGATTCTTTTCCCATACAGGTCACTACAGAGTATTGAGTATACTCGAGTTCCTTGTGCTATACAGTAGGTTCTTATTAGTTATCTATTTTATATATAGTAGTGTGGGAAGTAACTTTTTCATTGTACCCATTGACACATTTAGCAGACACACCTTCACTTATTTATTCATATCATAGTTCTGGAGTCTAGGGTACATTTACATAATTAAATACACAAATATTCTGAAAGCAGCACTGATAATCACACTGGCCCCTATCTCATATTTTTGTCTGGAATATGACTTTGTAAAATACCCTGAAAATTATTAAAGTGTATGAAGCTCTGTAGTATTTTATATGTCTGAAATATTCATTTTAAAAAATCTATTAAACCTGACAACCTATTCTTGGGTACAAGAGGCAAAACAGTTTCGTTTTGCCTTTAACAACTTTTTTTCTTTCTTTAAAAAAAATTCTTGGCATGTGGAGCTTGGGAATATTAGCAGTAGATAATAAATAATTCAGAATTGGGAGACTACATGAGGGGTGTAAAGGCACTGTACTGGGAAAAGTAAGATAATAAAACCACTTCTTTAGATCTTATTTAGATATAGACTTTGTACCTATTAAATCTAAATCATATTTAGATACAAATAATTACTATACAAAGAACATGTAACATGTAGTTTGTTATGCACAACTGGAAATAAGAATGTGAATCACCACTGCTGTAGGTTCAAAACAGCATGTTTGGACCACTCAAAAGCAGTGTCTTACAGGAATTAATAGTCACTCAATTTCTCCAGGCAGACAGTAGCTGACATATTGCTTTGACATTCTTCATGGTATCCAGTATTCACAAACAAACATTTAACACCACATTAGGAACACTGAAAGGAAACATATATGCAAATTTTCTAATGATAGGTTTGTGATAAATGAAAATCATTTTGAAGAAATTAGCTTAAAAAATGTTTTGTGGAATTTCAGAATCCTTTCTTTCCTATATTCTCTACTTTTGCTCTGTCCATTTCAATTTATCTTCAGTCCCATGATTTTCTTTGGGTAGATGGGTAGGGTGAGTGGACAATGGTAATGACTCTTACTTCAAAGACTAGCTATAAGATAAGAAAAAGCACTGGGCTGGGGGTCAGACCCCCTGGGTGGTAATCCTGATTTTGTCATTAAACAACTTTGTGATACTGACAGAATCAAAATTCTTTAAATTGTTCCTGTCTGTAAAGTTGAAAATAAGAGAAAATTGGACTAGAGAATTTGTAGGGCTCCTTCCAGCTACAATTTCCACCAGTTTTTCTTTTCTAAATTAAATACTCTCCAACACAAAGCTACTCTGGTGTGTCAGAACAGCCTGGGACTCTGTTTTGGTGCTTTTTGATCTGATGACAGAAGATAGCCTGCAGACGAATCAATAATGTAATTGGAAGCAGATAAGAAGCTGGGTGGATTGATGAATGGACAAGAGGAGACTGGAAAGGAAAAATGTACCTCTTTCACATGCCCCGAACACAAAGGTGTATCAGACTGTGAAGGAGGTCAATTCACTGAACTAGAAGGAACTGATTATGTATGCAGAAAATGTCAACAGTTATAGTCTCAACAGCCTTATCTGCACATGTATATATTCACTTTTCCATGCTAGTTATTCAGGATAGGAGTCCTGTTAAATTATACTGATTCTTAGTTACTGGCTTAGTAACAAGAATCTACATAGGATCGTAATGCACTGATAAAGATAGGATTCTAGAAGACATTTACTATATACTGTTACCTTTAAAGTAACTTTTATAATTTTCAAAGTACTTTCACATACTTTCTGTGTTCCCTGTTTTCATTACAACTATGAAAGGCAGTGAGGACAGCCATTACCATCTCCAGGTTACAGAGAAAGAAGCTGACACTCAGAACGATTAGGGAGCAGCTTTAGTGTCAAAAGGTCAGATGTTTGTAAATGATGAAGCTGAGGTCAGGTCCAGCTATTCTACTGCTAGTCCAGTGCTCTTTTCAAAATGCCACCTATTTTACAGTGCATGATGCTGATTACAGAGACCATGTGGATGGATCCAAATATTGTATCTTCAATATCAGAAAAACAACTTACCTTGATGTTCTGACTCAGACCTCTTGAATGACTTCAAAAAGCTGACTTATAGCCTCTGGGACATGAAAATGTTAAGGGATAATGAGAGGTCCATAAAAATGTACTGATAGCACTAAACATAAAACTATTTTCACAAATACCTAGTTAACAGAAAGGATTATTGGCAGTACCCTGGTCTCTACATGCCCACGCACACACATAGAGCAATCACGGTGAGCCTGGCTTTTGACTACATGCTTTTAGAACATGATTAAGTCTGCTTAAAGTTTTTGTTCTTTTAAGAGGATCATTAGATTCAAAAATTTTATCCACAATATTGCTTGAATTTAAACATACCAGAATTTTTCTGTGTTCCAAAAATATCAAAATAATTCTAAAGTACTAATCAATTATCAATCACCCATTTTTTTCCCAATATTTCCTTTTTTCTAAAAGGAAATTCTCTTTCCTGGTTTCTAAAGTAAAGTGATTTGATAAATAGGATTTTAAAAATATGGATTATACCAAAATTAAGATTGTTCATTTTTTTCTTTCATACCCATATTTTTCAGAATTTGAGACCAAACACTAGTCTAAGATTTTTATATTTAAACTATATAAGGTTACCTTTTCCACTTAGGTAATTTTGCCTGTTTCCACTGAAATAAATACCTTGGTTATATACACACTGCTGAGGGCTTGCTTAGACTAACTTTATTATAATAGGGAATGAGTTTAGAAAACTATTAACATATGAAGGTATCTAACCATTTTATATAAAATATCTCTAGTTTGTACAGATACGGAATTACTGAAATAACTTTTCCACAGACGTTAGGAATGTCACTTCAAACTCCTGATCGGAGAATCTGCTTACAGATGCACGAGCATTGCTCCTGATTTGGAGTCTCTTTTCCGCAGACATGGAAAGAATATGGGCCATAGTCTCAGCATAGTCTTCTTCACTTTCAGCCAGAAACCCAGTTCTCTCGCCTTGGTGAGGAACGACAATGTCGAGCTTCGGGCCCCCTGAATTGTGTGCAAGGACGATCGTGCCGGCTGCCATACACTCAACAATTCCTGAGAAACAGAAATCATGTTGTCTTTTAAGTTTCTGAATGTGTTCATAAGAACAAGGATGAGCAGAACCCTTTACAAATTTTAAGATTCACGGGCGATTTAAGTAAATGTATGTCTACAAATGCACTCGTTTAACTTCCCTGGTGAAAATAATTTTAAGTTTTTTAGTTATCAAAGCTTCATAATAATGCTACTTGTCTTTACTAAAACAGACAAGTAGATAGAAGAATAGTCTATAAAAAGTAAATACACTGCAGATACTAAAGCAGACTAGAGAACGTTATTAGCAAGATGGTAGATAGCTAGTGGATATTAAAAGATAAAAAGGGGTAAAAAAGATATCAAAAACATTAAAAGTTGAGTATCGGTGTTTTAATCTCATCGAAAGAAAATCTCTGCTTGTGACATTTTTCCTGATATGTGAAGCAATCCATTGGCAAAAGTGTGTATATTTTTCTTCCTATTTGTAAGATTATATTTAATGATATTCTTTTCTTTGTCAAAGACTCTCACTGCAGGCAGTGCTATTTCTTGTGCCTAAGAATGTTTCTGAAAGTTGCATCACTAATGACGCTTTGCCAAGTTGAGTGTACAGAAAGTTTCTCATATCCTATTCAACTTAATATCAAGCACATGTGAATGCTTCAGGGTGAGGCTGTAGTACAGAATGCATAAATTTTGTCCCCAGGAAATCTGAGACAAAGCAGGTGCTGGATGGGGTTTTTTTCCTATTCCATGAGCTGTGTTAATTCTATCTTTGGTAGGCCTTATGCTTGAATAAACCAGATGTCTAATCAATAAATTACTTTCATGCTCGGAATTTCCGGGGTTTTTTTTTTTTTGTTTTTTTAGAATTTCAGGTTTTTGTACTCTAGCGCAGGTTGGTCTTCTTACTGTAAGAAAACTTAACAGCAATGTGATTTAAGGTTTTGTTGTGTTTTTTAAGAGGGGGATGTGAGTGATTTAATTCATGGGTACTTTTAGAACCTGAAAGATAATCCCATTGCCTTTATTTTTCTAATTAAAGGATTCTAAATACTTTGAAAATATAAAATATTCCTGAATTAGAAAAACAAGGTATCAAAAACAAAATGTTCAAATTACAGCATTAGGAGAAAACAGGAAAAAAGTAAGCCATCTTCGTGAGGCACACTAAGTAAGGCTGGTGCTTCTGTTACTGCCTGGATTTCTGGCAAATCTGAGACAACTGTGTGCCGCCCAATGGCAGTGCTGAACTAAATGAGAGTTTTGATTAGTTTCTGCCAAATGATGTAGGTGAGGATATAAATTATTCTAGCCAGCCTTTCTTACCCATGTTTCTAGAGAGAACTAAGCCCTTCAGAAAATGATTTGGTTTACTGTTTTCTTACTTCTCCAAAGGATGGTACAGGCTGATATCATCCTAGATGCACAGGAGAGAAGTTAAATCATTAACAACTGTTTCTGCAACACGGGCAAAATCTCTACAGAATTTTCTGCTAATGCTTTAATTTGAACTCTTATTTGAAAAATATGGATTACACCATAATATTCCATTCCAGGCTGGATAACGTTCCTCTGTACTTTCTTAGATACTTTGACCTAATCAATTTTACCCTCTCCCTCTAGAATCTTCCACTTCTCCCTCTCTACTGGCCCCTTCCTATCAGCCGTTAAGCTAGCTCAAACTCGTAAGAACAAAGTCTCTGTGAGGGGTACACACACACACACACACACACCCGCTCTCCAGGTCACAAGTCCGCCCCTGGCCCGTGTCTCTCCTTCCATCTCCCTCTCACAGATAACTCAGGGCCTGCGTGGGCTGTGCTCAGCGCTCCACTCGCCCCCCACCAGTGACCCTCATGCCCACTCCTCCGTCGACACTGCTCTCACCCAGGTCACCCCCCATGCCCTCATCTTGCCCAGTATCTGGGCAGCACTGGAACCTGTCGCCCTTTCCCTTCTTCCCTAAACCCTCACTTCCCTTGGTTTCCGTGACTCTCTGCCTGGTTTCCTTCCTTCTCCTTCACTGGCTACCCTTCTGCCAACTTGTGGCCTCTCACTGTTCTCAGCCTTTTGCACTGCGGGCCTCCTGTTGCTCTACAGACTCCCCTTAGGCCACCCCGTCCATACGCACGTCCACGCCCACCGGGCTGCGGTACCCACCCGGACAACTCTGCAGCCTGTATTCCTGGGCCAGCTCCCTCTCCTTACTTCAGACTCACAGGTACGAGGCCCGCTGGACACACGCACATCCCTCAGCCAATTCCACTCCACGTGCTCGAAACTCAGCCCCTCACTGCCTCTGCTCTTGGAGGCCTCTGTGGGCGAAAGCCACCACCACTCACATGGCTGTCCAAACTGAACACCTGAGGCCATTCCAGTAATGAGCACACAATCAATAAAAGAACTAAAAGGTTCTTCTGAGGAGCCTACCTGGAGACAGGGGTTCTCGGCCTTTGATGCACAACAGAATCACCTGAGGGGCTTTACCAAAACAACTCCACCTGGGCCCACCCAGAGATTCTGATGTGGCTCCTCAGTGGGATTAGCATGAGGCCCAGGAATCTGAGCCAGCACATTGATGGGGTTAGGTGGGGAGAGAAAATACAGTAGTTAAGAGCAGAGGCTGTCTGGATTTGAATCTGGGCTCTATCTCTTACTGTGTGACTGAACTTAGGCAAGGTCTAAACCCTCTCTGTGTCTGAGTTTACAAAATGGAAATAATCATAATACCTATTAAGTGAAGTTCCAGAGAGAGTTAAATCAGATAATACTTGTAAAGACCTTTAGAGTGACTGCCACACAGTGAGTGGTCAATAAACATTAGCTATTATTATTGATTATATGTTTTACAGGGTCTCAAATGAGGAAAGCACACTTGGTGGACTCGGGGAAGAGACTGAGGACTTGCTGAAAACTTCCGGAATATTATCATTTTATCAAAATCACCTAAAATGTATATCTCATGGCACCAAACAAGTTGTTTAGAGGAGAAACTCACCAATCCCAAAATGCTCGTTCCACATGGTATGCAGACCAACTGTTGCTTCAGACAAGTAATTCTTTAATTCATCAAATGGAATGTTTATTTTAAATTCCACGTCTTCTTGAACTCCTAGGTCCTCAGAAAGCCTTCTCAGTTGGTTTACCCTAAGTTCATCGTCTTGGTTACGACAGCCTCCAATGAGGACAAGTTTAAGTGCAGGAAGTGACTCAGCCTCCTTTTTATTCAGCAATTTAGCAAAGGCTCTGATCTGCAAAGGATGATTCTTTTCAGGCCTGAACTGGCCAATTGAAACCAGTAAATGTCCTGAGGTTGTCTTCTCGTTGTGTAAGGGAATGTCCAGAAACGTCTGCACATCACAAGGTGGATAAACAATATTAGTGCAATTCCCAACCTTCCACAGTGAGAGAATATGGTTTAGCGTCCAAGAAGAATTGACCATGACAACATCACTACAAGAACCAGCAAGCCCATATATAAAAGCAAATAAATAGTAGTAGATAAGCTTTACTTTGCTGAGAAAAGGATTCCTGGTGATGAAGGCTGCATTGTTAAATCTGACATTTTGATTCTTCACTACAGAGAGCATGTCCATGCTGATGGTGGGATAATGAACATAGCTTCCAACTCGGCAACGGCCTAAATACCTAAACAGAGGAAGCGTGAAAGCATAGCCCATAGAATCGATGTAAACATCGGGAACACACTGCATCAGAGCTTCCCAGCCAAGAAAAATGGATCCCAGACTTTGGCCCAGCAGTGTGAAATGAGGATAGAGTGAATCTTCCACAAGGTAGCGCTTCCTTAATAAAACAAACTTCACTGGGCAAGTTAATCTGATGTTAAATCTTCTGAAAGCACCTTCCAGTATCTGTTGACCACTGACATCAGCATCACCAGTATAAACAACATAAACTGCTTCAGGATACCTAAATCAGAATGTAACAGTTAAGAATTTCATTAGTTTAGGTTAAAATCAGTTTAGGTTGTAGACAATTATTTTCTCACAATCATAAAGCAGCTTAGTTTTTAGACTAAAAAAATGTTTTCCATTGTTTTTTACTGACTCCATTCCCTCCTGGGTCTTCCACTGCCCTACAACTAAAATGTCAGTCCTCCAAAGGAGACTTCTAGTTCTTTGCTTTTCCCTCCACTGAGAGTTTCCCTCCAGCAGACATCAACAAAATTACTGATTTATAAATGAGACATTTTCATTTTTAAGAAGTATTCAAAAATTCTGACAACTTTCTCAGCATTATAATGGTAATGAAATATTAATAAAATATTCATAAACAAGAGTTAAAATTCACTGAAGATATCTTTAGATAGGATCATAAATGCTAAAGCATTAGTGTTTTTAATCTGAGAAATGCACAAAGGTTTTAAGCTAGACCTTGTGCCTGCATCACAATTAGATATAGTTATAATGGAAATATGGAAAAGTACATTCTTATGATTTTAACACTTTGGCCTCACTCTGGCTGTGTTTATAATTATTCTCTGAGTCATATAGAACATTTATTAACTTACCTAGTGTGAGCTACTAGGTTCTAGAGAATAAGGGATGATGGAGAGTCTTTATCCTCAAGGAGCTCAGTCCAGTGGAGAGAACAGATAAACAAATAATGTGCTGTGTACTGATGAAAACCCCAGGATGCTGTGATGTCTAAAGGATGAGCATCTAATCACTCCTCACTAGCCCCCCTCCCAGCAACTAGACTGAGCCTTTTAAAATGTAAAAAGGATGGTCACCTATGGCAGCTTAAAGATGGCCACAAAATCTTTGACACTTTTCCCGTTGAGAGGTGGATCTGTGTCCCCTCCCCTGGAGTAACAGTGGGCTCTTGACTGCTTTTAACAATAGGATATGGCAAAAGTGACATTGTGCCAGTTTCTGGACCCAGGCTCTAAGAGACTGGCACCTTTCTACTTCACTCTAAGGGGAGACAGCTGTCATGTAAGAAGTCCTGCTATCCTGAGACCGCCATGTTGTGTGCAAGCCCAAGCTAGTCACACGGAGAAGCTGTTTGGTGACAGAGATGCCTGACCCAGTCATTCCAGGCCAGGAACCAGATCTGTGAGGGAAGAAGCCTTCCGACAACTCCAGCCCCAGCTGCCATCTAACTGCGACAGTTTGAGCGTGAAGGATTCCAAACAGGGCCTGTCAACTTCCAGACTCTGAGAAATAATAATAAATTCTTGTTTTAAGCCATTCAATTTGGGGTGGTTTACTAAGCAGCAGTAGATAAGCAGAATATCTGTTTAAAACCCTCATATGGTTTTCCACAGCACTTGGAATAAAGTCTAAACTCCTCACCCTGCTCGCTCAAGCACTGCATACTGGGCACCGCCTCCCTCTGGAACCCGCTGCTCCCCAACTCTCTCACTTGCTCAGCAGGGTTCAGCCACACTGGATTCCCTTCTCTGAACAAGCCAGGCTCCTTCCAGTCTTAGGGGACTTGCAGCAGTTGCTCCCTCTGCTTTGAATTCTTTTCTCACCCTCACTGTCTTTTCATAAAGTGAGCAGGAGAGCGTATGTTTAGAACATGGGCTCTAGGAACTCAGTTCCCTTGTCTGTCAAATGAGGATAACAGTAACCACCTCGCTAGGTTGTAATGAGGACTGAGTCGCCTAACACATGTGAAACACTTCAAACCACGCCCGGCAGACAGTAAAAGGTCAGTAAACGTCAGCTATTTTTGTCGGTCAGAATTTAGTTGTGCTGTTTCCTCAGAGATTGTACCTAATTTACTCAGTCTAAAGGGTGGAGTCACTCTCATACTACCCTATTTGAATTTCTTATATAACACTTCTCACCATATGATATTTTCCATTTATTATCTTGTCTCTCTCTCAACTGATATCTAAGGTCCATAAGAGGGACTTGATCTATCTTGTTCACCACTTAAATTCAACCCCTTAGAACACTGCTTGATATTGGTTGGCCAAAAAGTTGGTTCGGGGTTTTCGCAAGATGTTAGAGAAACCCGAACGAACTTTTTGGCCAATCCGATACATAGTAGGTCCTCCCCGCTTCCCCCACTCCCCAAATATAGGGAGATTGAATGAAAAGTGTACTGTAGCTTATGCTGAGTCAGGAAAGACTTGTAGGACTTACCTAAGGAGAAAAAGGTTATTTCAGAAAAAAAGGAACACTAGATGGAAAGGCAAGGAATCTTGAGAGGGCGTGATGCTCCTAGGTCAGTATGCTGGAGCAAAGTATGTGTGAGGGGATGGGAGGGATGAGAAACAAAATGTGGCAGGAGCAAGATGAAAACGTATCTTCTACGTCATACTAATTATTTGGATTTTTTTCCTCATCAGTCAGGTAGAGGAGTAATAGGGGTTGCTGGGGAGTATGAGTACAGATACCATGAAACTTGACCACTGCCCTCAAGGGTAATCTAGAGACAAGGCTAATGCACAGTGTTATGAGAAGGAAAGAACAGTATGGACTACAGTAGGAAGGCTTCAAGGAGGTGGGAATTAAGCTGGGATTTAAGAAAATTCTCTGCATTTAGGCAGTTATGGGAGATGGCAGAGGATACACAGGGACGGTGGCTAGAAGCCAAGAAGGGCCAAGAATGTAGAAATGTAGAGCTAAGGGCATTACATGGGAAGACTCTGAAACTGAATGAAGGGCGTGTGCCAGGAAGTAGGGTCACCATGCAAGGATAATAGTTTTCCTCATATAATAAAACAATAATGAAACCCATATTTTGCTGTGCCTTTTCTTTTCTTGTGGGATAGGGGTGGGGAGAAGGAAGCCTAGAACATTAAAAGATGTGTAACACCAAATTCTTTCTAACATGGTAACTTACTTAAGACTATCCAACTGATAATGATATCAAAATGAGAATCAAATAGATGCTTTCAGAGAGATTATTTCCTGTGTGCCACCACTGACTGAAAGTATTCAGGTTTAAAGTGCTTCACAGTACTTGGTATGTTTCTGTTTATTATTCAATCTCTTCTCCACATACTCTCTCAAGTTGTCCCCACTGAATTATGCCATAAAAGGGCAGATACTTCCCCTTTCTGTTTCTTTATCATATCAAGTAAAATGCAGTAGGATATTGTAAGACAGGTTGGCATATAAGCAGTGTTTCCTTACTGAAGAATAGTTTAAGAAAGGAATCCCTGGCTATGACTAGAGAAAGACACATTCTGGGTGATGATTTTTTACAAAAATAGTAACAATACACCAAATTGTTAAGAAAGATGCATACCTACTTTTTCTGAAGAGCCCTTAAGGCACACCATAATACTCTTTCTCCTCCTCCGCCAGCGTTGCAGTAGGGATGGAAAAATGCAATCACCGTTTGATTTTTCCCAGTTTTGCTAGCTGAGCCCGACTTTTTCTTTCTCTGTAGCAGCAGTCTGATTCCCCAAAGGACAATGAGTAAACACACACATAAAACTCCACATACAATTAGCCCAGGGAAGAATAATGAATAAAAAAACCTGAAATGAGAGGGGAAGGGGGGTGAAAATGGATATAATGCCCATTAAAAAAAGGCTACAAATTAAAGTCTACTTTCACATAACTGCTTTATATATTAGCAGCAAAGAAAACTTTTATAGCTTGTGAGTCTAACAAAATACTGTTATTAACATTCTAATGCTACAAAATATCCAATGTCAAAAGTGCAGGTCCCCTTTAATTCCACAGCATGTTGGCAATTCAACGTACTTTTTCTTTTTTTTTTTTTTTTTTTTTTTTTTTTTTTTTTTTCG
>NW_006799533.1:1847260-1893008 GCF_000442215.2 Lipotes vexillifer
CACGAACCCGCGTCTCCTGCATCGGCAGGCGGACTCTCAAGCACTGCGCCACCAGGGAAGCCCCAACGTACTTTTTCTTTTTAATCAGCAGTAAAAATCAATGTTGAGCCACCTTTCTCCTAACTCAGTATATGTGTTAAGGGAGTAAAATAAATTTAATTATTAACCTAAACAAGATATGACTGGGAAAGGCATCTGACCCTCAAAATGACAATATGTAATCCAAAGAAATATTCCATAGTCAATATTCCACAGCTAAAAGTTTGGTGAGACACTAAATCATCTTTATTATCTCACTTTGCCTCAAGCAGAATTTTTTTCCTTTTTCTTTCTTTTTTGGCCTTGCCATGCGGCTTGTGGGATCTTAGTTCTCCAACCAGGGATCGAACCCTTACCCCTGCAGTGGAAGCTCAGAGTCTTAATCGCTGGATGGCCAGGGAACTCCCAAGTAGAACAATTTTTGAGGGAAGGGGAATGGAGCTTAGATTTTTCCAGTTCAATTCTGAGTGTTGCATCTGATCTCTTTACATGACCCTGAAACCACTGTCTTCCCATGTGCCTCACTCCCACAGTCACTGCTGCAAGGTTCTCTATTATTGCCAGGTCGCCTGAGGCTCTGCAAAGGACCCAGGCCTGTTCACTACCATATCCCAATGCCTAGCATCATACCTGGCTGAGAAGGCAGTCAAAAAACAGTTGTTGACTGAATGCAAAATTTTATTACATCCTCAGATGTCTCTTTATTTTTTGGGGGGGCGGTGTTTCAATACGACAAATGTGTCATATACCGAAATGCAAGACTTTTAATAATAGAAACCGTTACCTTGGTTTTCTCACAACCTTATGAAACAGTACTTTATGTGTGTAAGAATTTTTTTTTTTAACATCTTTACTGGAGTATAATTGCTTTACAATGGTGTGTTAGTTTCTCCTCAGATGTCTCTTAAATTATGTCAAATTGTTTTTTCAAGGTATGGTTTTCTCATAGGGTTGGCTAATATAGCTGGTACCTAACAATTTTTTTTAATACGCTGCCTACCCTTTATAAAGGATTTGAGGGGCCTATAAGACATAAAAGCAATAAAATACTAAAACTTAAATAATGAAAAGTCAAGACCAGGGAGCGTATATGGTTAAAGTATGTTGGGGCGTGGGGAGGGGAGTGGAGACGGGGGTGGAGGGCACAGAGATGCAGGCTCTAAATTTGTACACAGTAGTGAACAGCAGATTGGGTTCTGGGCTGCTTAGTGACCAAACCAAATAGGGGGATATTCTGTGTAGTTACATGGTTTTCATTGTCCCTAAGTAGAAAACATACAAATTCTTTAGAGGAATAAATATTTTATTGATATTTAGTTTTGAAATAAATTTCTCACGCGGGATTTCCTATTGTGAATAAGTCCATTACTTGATGATTTGGTCTCAGGATACCTTTATACTCTCAAAAACTGCTGAGGACTCCATCCAGTTTTTTTTTACATCAGGTTTCTCAACCACAGCACTACTGACATTTTGGACCAGATAATTCTTTGTTGTGTGCATTATAGAATGTTTAACTGCATCCCTGGTCTCGATGCACTGGATGCCAGGAGTGTCCTCCCAAACAGGACAATCAAAAATATCTTGAGACACTGCCAAATGTCCTGCAGGGGCAAAATCACCTCTGACTGAGAACCACTATTACACTGATTATATCTACCAATATTTAACATATTAGACATGAAAACTGAGAAACTTTTTAAAAATTATGAATCCATTAAAGAAATAAATCCATTATATAACATAAACATATTTTTATTTTAAAAAACTTATGTTTTCTAAACCAAAAAAAGTAGTAAGGAAGGTGTCACTGTTTTTAATGTCTGGCTTAACAGAAAACAGTGGCTTCTCATATGTGCTTCTGCATTCAGTCCCTAACGATATGTTGTTCTGGTTCAAGTATATGAATAAAACCCAGGCTCACTCACATATGTAGCAGGAAAAGAGAGGAGTATTTTTAAATGGCCTATTCTGGCTACTAATATTCTTCTGTAATACTATACCAAATTAGACAAATGGCAATTTCTTAACAGTCAATTGCAACATGGAATCTGAAACCCTATCAATGCCCTTTCCATGCTCTGTTACACTGAAATCTATTGGTTTATCTTGCCCTTTGAATGGAACTTTTCTGTATGTGTGATTTTGTAACATTGTGACTTATTTGGGCAATATTGGTTCATGAGTTATGGAGAGTTTCCAAATGTTGACACATTTCTTTATACAATACCCCAAAATCACATTTGTTAAGATTACTACCCATCTCATCAGAAAAAATCTTTTAAGTATTGGAAAATGGTCAAGGTCAGAATGGCAGATACAAGTTTCCCAAAATTCTAACTTTCACTTGAAAACTCAAACTTTATCATTAGCAACAAATTCTGTCACTTGTTTTCTTTGTTTCTGTTTTGTTTTGTTTTTTTTTTTTGGCCGCACACACAGCTTCTGGGATCCCCGACCAGGGATTGAACCTGTGGTCCCTGCAGTGGATGCGCAGAGTTCTAACCACTGGACTGCCAGGGAATTCCCAGTCACTTGTTTTCTTTGAAGTGACAGGGTCAATCATTCATTTTCAAGAAAATATCTACTAAATACCCAAGTCAGTTTGTCTGTCAGTTGGTCTTTCAAATAAAAACTGTGTCCTGTAAAAAGTAGGTGTCTAATTCAACTTGCAATGTAGACAATCATACTAGAGGTTTTCCTTGAGATAACCATTTTACTTCGGTACGTCGAAGTGCTTTATGTGTTCCCCCCATTTGTCATACAGAATATTAAAAAGATATGTACTCGAGCTTGCCTGGTGGCGCAGTGGTTGAGAGTCCGCCTGTCGATGCAGGGGACACGGGTTCGTGCCCCGGTCCGGGAAGATCCCACATGCCGCGGAGCGGCTGGGCCCGTGAGCCATGGCCGCTGAGCCTGCACGTCCGGAGCCTGTGCTCCGCAACGGGAGAGGCCACAACAGTGAGAGGCCCGCGTACCGCAAAAAAAAAACAAAAACAAACAAAAAAAGATATGTACTCAACGGTTGAGATTTAAGAAAATTAATAATTTTTACTGCTTCATCAAGGACATTCTTTTTTTTTTTTGGCTGTAGCGGGCGTCTCACTGCTGTGGCCTCTCCCGTTGCGGAGCACAGGCTCCGGATGCGCAGGCTCAGCGGCCATGGCTCACGGGCCCAGCCGCCCCGCGGCCTGTGGGGTCTTCCCGGACCGGGGCTGCACCACCAGGGAAGCCCTCAAGGACATTCTTAAGAAAAACTGGCTTTAGCAAGTTAATGGAGGTGAAACACAATGACTACTAGTACAGTGTGATGTCACTGCCTTGGTTTGTGCTATGTAAGTTTTATCCACCATTACTTTTGCACTATCAGTGCAAATATCAACAAAATGAAAGAGGCAAACGTTATCCCAACATTATTCTAAAAATAATTTTGACCTTGAGGACCCACTGAAAGGGTCTTGGGGATTTGCAGGGGTCTATGGACCACCCTTTAAGAGCCACTGCTGTAAAGGATGAAGAGAGCTTGACAGAAGTAGTAAGATTGGCCACTTAATGTTTGGAATATATCAGTTCATAAAAGCCCTATTATCTTGGATAGTTAGCTTGTCCAGGACAAGACAAATAGTCTGTTTAATTTAAAATGTAGCTGACTCACAGAATCCAAAGATTTTTATGACATTTCCTTCAAATGACTTAAGTGGGATAATAAATGTGATAGGATTTTCAAACTGAACTATCCAACTGAAAATCAGAAAAAAAATCATATTAATGACTAAAATTGAGCCAGTCTTTGTTTTGAGTCTGTTAGTTTCAAAGATACACATACAGGTTCTATAAAGAAATTTATTAAACATCCTACAATACTTGCACATCAAAATTAACCATTTTAGAATTTGTTTAAATATAACTAAAATGTGTGCCATTAAATATTTATTCATATTTAAACACAAGACTTTAAAAAGATAACTGTAATCAACAGTGAATCATTCCATTCAGCAAACTTTTATTTAGTCATTATTATGTGCAAAGCAGGGAGTTCGGGATATTTCAAACGCTCTGAAAACAGGCTTTCCTGTTCCAACGATTTAAATAATCATTACAGAATTTGAAGTACAGGGGGCAATAATGAAGAAATAATACCTGAATTTTGGAGAGAATACCTATACACTGCTATTCAGGATGCTATCGTATTAATGATAAAATTTCAACCTGAACAAAAATATGTAGGTGTTAAAAGAGCTGTGTAGGTAGAATATACTAGGTCTTCTGTTTCACTAGTGTAAGTCAACACATGTAAAATACAGTAGAATTACAACAAATGTGGAAAAAAGGTCTAGGAGTTTTTTCACCAAAATGTTAACAATAGTTATATCTGGATGGTAGCATTCCTGGAGACTTCTGTATTGCTCATTTATTTCCTAACTTTTCTACAAGAAACAACGTATTACCTATGCAATGACGACAAGGTAGAAATATTTTATATAACTATTCTTACATCAATCAGAAAAGAAATCAATGGAAAATCAAGAAGAGGATTCAACATAAACTTGACATTTAAATGACATATGCTAACAATGACAGTTCTGGTGAGTGAAAGAAGACAAACTAAGACAAGAAAAAGGAAGACCCGGTTTCTTCTTCACCAAAAAGAACATGATAGATTGGAAAATGATTCGTGGCTCAACCATAACGGAAAATGAGGAATGAATGCGAATAATTTATGACAGACGAATAGGAGTGCGAATAAGAGAAAGCAAAAGCTGAAGCCGGGAGGGAAACTCGAGCCCTCAGCCAGCAGTGGGGCAGGGAAAGAAAACGCGGTAAAGTGAGTCTTTAACGCAGCCTCTTTGTCTATCTAGAAGACCCCAAAGGGAGAGGAAACGGTCACTGGCCTTGAGAAAATAGCTTAGATTCGTGACAAGGAAAGCCCTTCCGCTCAAACATTAGTCGCACTGGGAGGACAAGTACAACTGCGGCACGGAAAACGCCTGCGAGCCCACACCACCCGCTCCTCACCTCAATAACTCGCCCAAGAACCAACCCCTTGCGGCGACCGCCATCTTCCGCCGACCCACGATCTCGAGAAGCGCTTACGTTGTTCCTCTTCTCTATTGGCTCCTGAGGAAGCGTGCGGTCACCCCCGCCCACACAGGGGCGATTGTGCATTTCAATTGGTTGCTGGTAGTAGCTTCCCACGGCCTTCCAGCCAATAGAATCTCCCGCGGGGGTGGAGAAGTTTTCGGCGTGGCGTACTCGGGCCCGGCCCCCCACGGGCGGAGCCATAAGGGGCGTTGGGCATGGGGAGGGCGTGGCCTGTGATGGACAGCCGGCGTTCCCGCCCTCGGCCCCCTCCCCCACTGAAGACCGCTCTCTGGCGCCCCCGCCCCCAGTCTAGAGCCTGCTGCCCGTTGGAGACCAATGGGAGGCTCATGCGCGTCTCAGATCGATTTTCCACGTGCGGAGTTCACTGCCGCAGCGGCTGTGGCATTTCGGACCCGCGGCGCCGCGCTCCAGAGGGAGCTGCGCAGAGCGGACCCGAAGCCAGCCCTCTCCACGCCGCACCTTCCCAGCCGGCTGCGGTCGAGCCTTGGGATCTGCATCCCCCGCTCTGGTCTACGCGGCTCGCCCTCCCTCCTTTTCTCTCCGGCGCACGCCCGAGGCTGAAGACCTCTGCGCACCGGCCCGAGAGGTAGCGGAGACCCGGGAGCGGGGACGGGTCCGCCTCGCCTGCGTTTCAGCTCGGCCGAGGACTCTCGGGCACCGGCAGGCCCGTCTCCGGGTGTGGGTGAGGGTTCCCGGCCCACCCTCCCCTCTGGGGCGCAATGGCGCGCAAGTTTGAATTAGCAGGTGTGATGAGGCCTGACGATTCCTCGTCTGAAATGCAGGTGTCGGTTCGGGTTAGAGCCGAACCACGAGGATGCCATCCACTGCGCGCTCTTTTCTCCTCCCCTGACCAGGTGACCTTGCGCTCTGGGCTGCATCACAGAAGAAATCAGTTCCTCCGGGAGATGAAGCCTCAGCAGGAGAGACAGATTACAGATCGTGAAAAGGCAAGTCGGAGAGTGCGTTTCCTTCCCGGGGCTCTGTGTGCGCACACCTGCCTGGAGGACCTTTCGCGCCCGCCCGCGGTCCTTACTGTGTTCCTTGGTGTGCGCGGGGGAGGCCCGGCGCGTGGTTTGTTAGAACACCGTTTAGGAAGGGCATACTGTTAACTGTTTTTCAGAACAGTTTAAAACGCACCACTTCTCTGTTCGTCTGCTGTTGAGAAGTTTGACGCTGGAGAGGTAAAGTGAGAGTTGAGTTGCTGTGTAAGATCCCTGATGGGTCAGTACGATTAAATTAGCTACCTTGAAAAGTTATTCAAGAGTTGGTGCATAGACCCCTTTATGATCTATCCAGGTCCTGCAACGGTCTTTTGTTTGTTTGTTTGTTTGTTTTTGAAGAACTATTTTGAGTTCATTTAAATCATGCAAGTAATACATTAGTGCGGCCTCTTAAAATGCAAACAGTACAGAAATATTTAGCACGAAAAGCAGATCCATTTTCCAGTCTTTTTCTGCTCATGTACATACGTCTTCATTCATTCAGCAAATGCTCATTGAAAACTTGATATTTTTCAGGCACAGTTTTGAAACGCGCAGTGGTGTTAACACGTATCTATCGTGTTAATGCTTATCTATATCTCCAGAGAAATCTTTAGGTTCTTGTGTGTGTGGTTTTAGAATATTTGCTTGTTTTACATAAATGAGATCATGTAGTGTGTATTCTCCAACCTCCAACCTTTTTTGTTGTTGTTATTTTTATTTATTTTATTTATTTTGGCTGCGCCTGGCCTTAGTTGCGGCACGCGGGATCTTTTTTTATTTAGTTGTGGCATGCAGACTTCTTAGTTGTGGCATGCATGTGGGATCTAGTTCCCCAACCAGGGATGGAACCTGGGCCCCCTGCCTTGGGAGCACGGAGTCTTACCCACTGGACCACCAGAGAAGTCCCCCTCCAACCTTTCCCCCCCCCAATTTAACAATATATTTTGGAAATTTTTCATGCTGGTACATAAGCATCTGTGTTACTTAGTTTCACCTCTGCACAGTATGGATGCACCATAGTGTTATTTATTATCTTTTCTCACGGGTGGACATTCTGGTTGCTTTTGTTTTGAGCCCCTCACAAGCCATGCTGTAGTGGACATCCTTGTATGTGATTTTTCATGCTGACCTTTGAGTATTTCTCTAGGATAGGCCCCCAGGCCAGGATTGCTGGTCTGAAGAGTAGCCTGTGCCTTTTCTACAGATTTCAGAAATCAATTCGACAACATTATTGTGCGCCCTTTTGGGGTGAAATTCATCTAGGCTCTGGTGGCGTAGAAGTGAAAGATAAATGGATTAATGGATGGGCAGAGAGAGGCTGGTCAATAGATGATTCTTAGTGGGATGACTCTGCATTTAATGGAGGAGCTGGGAGAGCACCTGTGAGGGAGGGGCAGCTTGTATGGAAGAGGAGACTCTTCCAACCCCCTGCTGTGCGCCCATCTCTCTGCCCAGCAGAAAAATCCTTATCTTTCCAGATCAAGCTCAAGACCTGCCTCTTCTTGACACTCTAACTGCCTCTGCTCATGCCACGCCTCACCCTCTTCTGGATTCCTTTGATAATGGTATTAGCCAACATTACTGAGCTTACTATGTTCTGGACACTGTATTGAAGCACTTTATATTCCTCCAGGTACACTCAGTTAATCCTCACAAAACCTTTTGATGTAGGTATTTTCTTGTCATCACCATTTATTCAATAATTTTTTTAGTACAGGCATACCTTGGCGATACTGTGGGTTCAATTCCAGACCATCACAGTAAAGCAAACAGGCATTTTTTGGTTTCCCAGTGCATATAAAAGTTATGTTTACACTATACTGCAGTCTGTAAAGTGTCCAATAGCATTATGTCTAAAAAAAAATGTACATATCTTAATTTAAAAATAACTTTATTGCTAAAAAATGCTAACCATCATCTGAGCCTTCAGTGAGTTGTAATCTTTTTGCCAGTGGAGGGTCTTGCCACTGCCAACTAAGAATTGTCACTCGCCACGTGGTTCTACAAGAATGAAGTCACTGGCCACTGCAGTTACTGACCTTCAGCACACCCTGAAAGGAGTTAAGGGCCGAGGCAGGAGATCAGGAATGAGGCACTCTGTTCTTTGGGAAAAACTGGTGGAACAGGCCTTCAAGATAGTTAGATATTTTCAGGAGATTTTATGAGCCCAATTTCTTGTATCTTCTCATATCTAGAAAAGCACTAAAGTCATTAATGGAGACCTCTGCTCCTTGTGACTAGCAGCAACCTTCTGCCAAAAGGTATGCTTGATTGCATGCATCTCCCCTTCACTACAATCGTATATATACTGACTCCCCCGATCCCCCCACCTCACCCCACCCCCTCACCTTCGGTCAGTACCTCATTGTGGATGGCTGCTGACTGATCACGTGGTGGTTGCTGAAGGTAGGGGTGACTACTGCAATTTCTTAAAATAAGACAGCAGTGAAGTTTGCCACATTGGGACTTCCCTGCGGTCCAGTGGTTAAGACTTTGCCTTCCAATGCAGGGGGTGGGGGCCCTGGTCGGGGAGCTAAGATCCTATGTGCCTGGTGACCAAAAAACATGAAACAGAAGTAATGTTGTAACAAATTCAGTAAAGACTTTAAAATGGTCCACATTAAAAAAATCCACATAAAAAAAAGTTTGTCACATCGATTGACTCTTCCTTTCATGAATGATTTCTCTTTAGCATGCAATGCTGGTTTTTTTTCCCTTATAAATTTATTTTATTTATTTATTTATTTTTGGCTGCGTCAGGTCTTCGTTGCTGCTCGCGGGCTTTCTCTAGTTGTGGCGAGCAGGGGACTACTCTTCGTTGCAGTGCGTGGGCTTCTCGTTTCAGTGGCTTCTCTTGTTTCAGAGCACGGGCTCTAGGCGCACGGGCTTCAGTAGTTGTGGCACGCAGGCTCAGTAGTTGCAGCACACGGGTTTGGTTGCTCTGCGGCATGTGGGATCTTCCCGGACCAGGGCTCGAACCCGTGTCCCCTGCATTGCCAGGCAGATTCTTAACCACTGCACCACCAGGGAAGCCCGCAATGCTGTTTGATAGCATTTTACCCGCAGTAGAACTTCTTTCATAATGGGAGTCAGTCCTCTCAAACCCTACCACTGTTTTATCAACTGGTTTGGTAAAGTTTATGTAATATTCTGAATCTTTTTTGTCATTTCGACAGTCTTCACAGCATCGTCACCAAGAGTACATTCCATCTATGAGCAAACCACTTTTTTCCTCATCCGTAAGAAGCACCTCCTCATCAGTGAACGTTTATCATGAGATTGCAGCAGTTCAGTTACTTCTTCAGGCCCCACTTCTAATTCTAGTTCTCTTGCTTTTCCACCACATCTGCAGTTATTTCCTCCACTGATGTCTTGAACCCCTCAAGATCATTAGGGTTGCAGTAATATTTCGAAAGGAATCCTTTTTTTTCTGAGCAGTATGTCTCAAATGTGGGCTTAAAATATTCAGTAAAACATGTAGACAGATGTGCTGTCATGTAGGCCTTGTTTCATTTGTAGAGCACAAGTAGATTTAGCATAATTCGTAAAGGCCCTAGGATTTTCAGAAGGGCACTGGCTTTAACTTAAAATCACCAGCTACATTAGCCTCTAACAAGAGAGTCAGCCTGTCCTTTGAAGTTTTGAGGCCAGGCATTGACTTATTTCTATTTACAAAAGTCCTAGATGGCATTTTCCAGTAGAAGTCTCTTTTGTCTACATTGAAACTCTGTGGTTTAGTGTAGCCATCTTTGCTCATTATCTTGGCTAGATCTTGTGGACAACTTGGTGCAGCGTCTACATCAGCACTTGCTGCTTTACTTTGCACTTTTATGTTATGGAGACGGCTTCTTTGCTTCAACTTCATGAACCAACCTCTGCTAGCTTCAAACTTTTGTTCCGCGGCTTCCTCACCTCTCTTAGGCTTCATAGAATTGTAGAAAGTTAGGCCCTTGCCCTGAACTGCTGGTTGGTGGAGCAGTCAACACACACATTTTATCAACTAAGTTCATCATCTTATATGGGGGCAGTTTGTGGTACCCCCAAATAATTATAATAGTAACATCGAAGATCACAGATCACCATAACAAATAGAATAATAACGAGAAAGTTTGAAATATTGTAAGAATTACCAAAATGAGGCACAGAGACACAAAGTCAGCGGATGCTGTTGGAATAATGGTGCTGTTAGACTTGCTCGATGCAGGGTTGCCACAAACCTTTGATTTATTAAAAAACGCATTATCTGTGAAGAGTAATAAACCGAGGTGTGCCTGTATCTACTATGTGCCAGGCATTCTAAGCACTGGGGATCCAGCTGAGACTAAGACCCTGCCTTCAAGGAATTTGTATCCTAGAAGGAGATACAGAAGAAAAAAAAAAGAGTAAACAAATAGTGTTATTTCTGGTGCTGAGAAGTGCTATGAAGTGCATGAATCAGGGTAGGGGCATTAGGATGACGTGGGAGTGGAGATACTCTTTGAAGCAGGTGGTCAGGGAATTCTTCTCGGAGGAGGTGGCATTTGCATGGAGACCCGAATGACTCAGATTTGGGGGGAAGTGTTCTAGGTTGAGGAACCAGAGGGTGTCAAGCTCCTATGTCAGGAGTGACCTGAATGTTTAAGGAACAGTGAGAAAGCCAGAGTGGCAGGAGCAGAGGGAAGGAGGGGAAGAGGTACAACACGAGGTCAGTGTTCGTCATCTTTACAGTTGGGGAAACTGAGGCAGAGAGAAGTTAGGTAACTTGCCTGAAGTCCTACAGCTGGTAAGAGATCTGGGATTGAGTCCCAGCTTGGCCTTTCTTACTTTCTCAGATGTGTATTTTCTTCCAGACTTACTTGACAATTGGTCATACCACCTGCTTTGATTAAACTTTTCTTTGCAATATAGCTTTGAATAGAGCTTTTCTTTGCAACTCTGTGCTTCTTGAAAGTGAGTACCAGGTTAGTATCATTTAAAAAATACTCTCCACAGCACATAATAGGTGACCACTTGATCTCGAATAAATGAATTAGAACATGATCCCTTCACCTGGTTTTCTCTTCAGAGGCCTCTCTGTGGGGCATCAGTGACCCTCCCAGAAAGGGAGAGGGCCCATGACCTGGCCTTTAGCCTTCAGTACACGAACATTATGGAGCACCTTCTGTTCGCCTCGTGCTGGGCCAAGCAGAGGGATGCAGAGATGAACAGAGGTCAGCCCTGTGCTCTTGGAGCCAACAGACATAGGGGCTGGAACAGAGGTGTCCTCACAGTGCAGCACTCACAGATGAGAGTGATCAAGTGATAGCCTTCTCCTGGGAGGGAGGGAGGCAGAGAGGGAGGGAAGGATGCAGAAAGAACTTCGGAGGAGGTAGTGCAGGAGTGAGGTCTTGGAGGAGGAGTGGGCATTGGCTGGACACAGTAGTTGCCGGCAGAGGCCAGCACGTGCAAAGGTCCAAGGATGGGAATGGAAAGATGCATTTGGGAGGCTGTGAGTGGCTTGAAAAGTGATTATGGAAGGCCCTATTTTTCAGGTCGGGAGTTCGGACTTTATGCTCGAGAGTGGAGAGTTTGAGCATGGGACAGCAGTCTTGAGACATTCCTCAAGTGAGTGGAGCTGCTGGCGACTTGCTAGAGGCCTTGGACGATGACCAACCCCATGTAGACTGCAGGTGGCTGAAAAGCCTAAAAAGGAACTGGGAGTTGGCTGTTTTGCCTCATTTCCCATGGAGTCTACACTCCTAATGTCAGGCCAGTGGTGGTCCTGACAGCAGCAGCACAGAGCAGAGTTGGTACTAAAGTAACTGGGTAATAAACCATGGGGGTGTGAGCGCTGGCTTTTTAAATGCGTTTTTATCTTACATTTATTTTTTTTATCATACATTCTCTTCTCCATTGCAAGCATAGGGATGGGCCAATGACATGAGTACAGTTCACTAATACTATAGCACAGATCGCAAGGACGTATCCAAATTCAGGTGTGCACAATGTTATTTTTATCTATAGGATTGGAATCATTGCCAAGTGAAATTCTGGAATGTTTGTGACTTTTTTTTTTAACCAGGTTAAAGGAGAAAATCTGAGCAGATCAAAGGTTGATGAGATAAAGTAGAGGGCAAAGCAGAGAGTGACCTTTTATTGTGATGTAACTAATACTGCAAATAAGACTTAAAACACCAGTAATTGTGAAATCTATGGTGTTAGAATGTAGCAGTTTTGTTGAAGCCCCAATTTCTCCCGAAACTAAAAGTAACTCTGCATTGGGCATTAGAAACATTTAAAATTCTTTAGGAAATTATTATTATAAAAGTAATTTAACTCCATAACAAAAATTTGGAAAGTAAAGACCAAAAGGTGAAATTTACTTCTATTCCTGCCAGCCTTAGGATTGTTAAAAAACAAAATTCAACCGAGTAAAGATCTAATTGGCTTTATTTCATGAATCAGGCAACCTTCTATCTTAACAGAAAGAAGGGGGCTCCAAGGAAGACTTATAGGCAGAGTGAGGCGGGGCAAGAAAGTTATTGTAGCAAAGAGTGGGTTGTTTCAGGTAAGGTCAGCTTCCTGTTGGGGAAAGCAGGGGTTTATCAGGCAGATTACCCTACTAGTGCTTACCAGGTATTTGCGAACTGACTGGTTGAAGGTCATGACATTCCTGGGAGAGGCTGAAGTTGCAGTTAGGTTACGTATTAAGTCTCAGTTTACTTATGTGGGGCTGAGCGCAAGTGACTCCATTTGGGACCTGTTGTTTCTTTTTTAACAGGATGACTGTTGTTGTTAGAATGTTTGTAAACTTCCTTTATTGTTTGCTTTTGCTGCACTAGTTATTAGTTTTTAGAAATAAAACATGTATTCTTGTAACTCAAAGATAACCAGTATTAAAATCTTTGGCATATTTCATTCCAGTCTATCTTCAATTTTTTCCTCTTTTTCTAAACCCAGTGGTGCTAACATTATAGATTTACTTTTGAAAAACAGTTTTAAAAGCTGTCCATCAGTGGGTCTGTTATTATTATTATCATTATTGAGTCTGTGGCCTCTCTGTCCTAACAGACTCTTGGTTTACAGTCTGAAGTATTCTTTCACTGGAACCCTGAACTTTCTTGTCTGTCCATCCCATTGCCCCAGCATCAGTGTACAAACTGCGCTCTCTGCTCCTACACCAGAGCGACAGAATTGCCACGGAAATTCAGGCAACCATGCGGTTGGTGCCGCTGACTATCGCGATTAGAAACAAATTGCCAGTGGAACCACGTGGTTGGTGCAGCTGGCAATTTGTTTCTAATCTCAATTGTGCTTGCAAATGCCTTTGTCTTGTTATTAGTCAACCTCCAAGTCACTCTTTCAAGCCTTTACCACCTGGAGCGAGCCCACTGCTCAGTCTCTGCCTTCCCTTATCCTCCACAAATGACCTCACTTCTTTTTTTTTTTAAATAAATTTATTTATTTTTGGCTGCGTTGGGTCTTCGTTGCTGCATGCAGGCTTTCTCTAGTTGCAGTGAGCGGGGGCTACTCTTCGTCATGGTGCGCGGGCTTCTCATTGCAGTGGCTTCTCTTGTTGCGGAGCACGGGCTCTAGGTGCAGGGGTTTCAGTAGTAGTGGCTCGTGGGCTCTAGAGCGCAGGCTCAGTAGTTGTGGCGCATGGGCTTAGTTGCTCTGTGGCATGTGGGATCTTCCCAGACCAGAGTTCGAACTCATGTCCCCTGCATTGGCAGGCGGATTCTTAACCACTGTGCCACCAGGGAAGTCCCTGACCTCACTTCTTACCTCGAGAAAATTGACACCACTGTGTGTAATTTTCTTCAACTTTCTGCCTATCTCTACACATCTTCTCCCCAAATTTTGTTTAGATCTACAGTCCGTTTTCAGTTGCTCATCTCTAGTCTCAGGAGGCCCACCTTCCTTTCAAGGTTCTCTTCTCTCCCCGTGTCCTTGACCCCTGCCCCTTCCTCTCTGCCTGTTCTGGAGCCTTTACTGGTTTGATCAGGTCTTGTTTTTCTTTTCTTTGCCTCTAGGCTTTCCCTGTCTCTGCAGACTTGTCCCCTTCAGCTTATAGAGTCGTCCACCTGCCTTCATTCTGAAGTCTTTCATTGCCTCGTGTCTCCCACTGGCTGTTGTCCTACTCCCTCCCCTTCTTCCTCAGTCTTTCAGAAAATGTCATCTGCACTTGCTTGTTTCCATGCCTCCACTCACTTTAATATTGCCCCTTCATTATTTTATTAGTTATTGAATAGAAAAGAAATCAATATATAAACACACATGCCTAGTTATAAAGCATTAATGAGATAGAGAACACCTGTGAACCTACCACCTGACCGAAGAACAAGAGTATTTTCAATGCCGCGGCTTCTGCCCAGCTATTCCCTCCTCGTCTTGTGTGACCTGTAGAAATACCCATTGTAGAGGTAACCACCGTGCTCAATTTTGTGTTTGTTGTAACCTAGCTTTTTTGTGTGTATGCGAAGTTTTATCACACGTACATGAATGTCTGAACAATACATTATTTAGTTTTGCTTGTTTCTGAGCTTTGTGAAAATGACATTATAGTGTGTTTAGTCTTCTGGGACTTGCTTTTCCCACTAGAACATTACATTTCTAAGATCCGCTGCTGTGCAGTGTGCCATTGTGGGAATGCAGCACAGTTGATCCATTCTCCTTGAAGGCTATGTGGTGCTTTGTAGGTTTTTGCAGTCTGTCTACTTCTGTTGCCTCACCACTCTTCTGAAACCCTTTTTCTTTAGGCTTCCATGAATGCCAAAGGCATATCCTCTCTAATTCTTACTTTAATGGCCTTTCTACTACATTAAAAAAAAAAAAAAAAAAAGCTAGATTGAGATATAATTCACATACCATACAATTCAGGTATGTGCAATCATCATCACAATCAATTTGAGGACATTTTCATCACCTGAGAAAGAAATCCTGTCCCCTTTAGCTATCACACCCCATTTCCCCATAACCCCCATGCCTAAGCAGCCACTATGCTACTTTCTGTCTCTATAGATTTGCCTGTTGTGAACATATCATGTAGATGAATCTCTCTCTTCTTCCTGATCTCAGGGGGGAAACTTTCAGCCTTTTACCATTAAGTAGGATGTTAGCTGTGGGTTTTTCACGCTCTTTATCAGGTTGAGGAAGTTCCCTCCAACTCCTGGCTCGTTGAGTGTTTTTATATGAAAGGATTTTGGATTTGGTCAAATGCTTTCTCTGTGTTTATTGACATGACCATATGTCTTTTGTTTTTTTATTCTGTTGATATGGTAAAGTACTTTAATTGATTTTTGGTCGTCAAGCCAAACTTGGATTCCTGGGACAATCCTCCTTGGTCATGTAGTCTTTTTTTTTTTTTTTTTTTTTTATGTTGTTGGATTTGGTTACCTACTATTTTGTAGAGGAATTTTGTGTCCCTGTTCATAAGAGATACTGGTTTGTAGTTTTCTTGCGATGTCTTTTCTGGTTTTGGCATCAGTATAATACTTGTCTCAGAATGAGTTGAGAAGTGCTTCCTTCTTATAAATGTTTGATAGAATTCAATGTTGAAGCCATCTGAGCTTGAGCTTTTCTTTTGGGGAAGTTTTTTTTTATTATTGATAATTGAATATCTTTTCTTGCTACAGATTGATTCAGAGTATCTATTTCTTCTTGAGTCAGTTTTGGTAATTTGAGTCCTCCTAGGAATTTGTCCATTTCATTTAAGGTATCTGTTGGTATACAGTTGTTCATGGTATTCCCTCATAATCCTTATTTCTGTGAGATAAGTAATAATCATCTTTCATTTCTAATTCTAATAATTTTAGTCTTCTCTCTTTTTTCTTGATCATTCTAGCTAAAGGTTTGTCAATTTCGTTGGTCTTTTCAAAGAATCAGCTTTTGGTTTTGACAATTTCCTCTATATTTCTATTCTCTGTTTTTCGCTGTTCCACTCTAACCTTTATTATTTTCTTTTGGGTGCGTTGAATTGTGTTCTTTAAAAGATATGTTGAAGTCCTGAGTCCTGGTACCTGTGAATGTGATATTATATGGAAATAGGGTCTGCTGCAGATCTAAGTAGTTAAATTAAGGTGAGGTCCTACAGCATTATAGTGGGCCCTGAATCCAATCACTGAATTTGTTATAAGGATGCCACGTGAAGACACAGAGAAGAGAAAGCCATATGATTACAGAGACTGATTGGAGTGATGCCTCCGTAAACCAAGAAATGCTCAGGATTGCCAGCAACCACCAGGAGGTAGGAGAGAGACATGGGACAGATTCTTCTTCAGAGGCCCAAAAAGGAAAATCTTGATTTCTAGCCTCTAAAACTGTGAGAGAATGAATTCCTAATGCTCAGTTTATGGGTATTTGGTTACAGTCCTAGGACACTGATACACCTTCTTTCTGCTTGCTTTAGGTTTAGTTTAGGCTTCTTTTTCCAGTGTCTCAGGCAGAAGTTTAGATTAGTGTAGCCTAGAGAGTGTTCCATGTGCACCTACCTGGAAAGAATGTGTGTTATACTGTTGTTGGGTGGAGGGTTCTGTAGATGTCAGTTAGGTCTAGTTGGTTTATAGTGTTTATGTTTTCTGTCTTGTGATTCTGATACCAATTCCAGTGTGTGGTTTTTTTCCCCTATACCAAGCAATTCTCGGGTACCAGCTGGGTGTCCTATAAGTTAACTCAATTCTGAAACTGCCTCTCTGGAGATAGCATCAGATCCCACAGGTTAAGGGCTCAGTCCTGCAAGACTGGCCCCTTCGCCCACCCACTTCAGACACCAGTCACAAGTCCAGGTTGTCACTTGTGCTTGTGACCAGCCGGCTATACATCAGAGGTTCCAGTAACCCCCTCTTTGGGTTTAATTTGATGAGGGAGCTCACAGAACTCAGAAACATTTACTTATTAGTTTGCCAGTGTATTATAAAAGGTCACAACTCAGGAATAGCAAGATGGAAGGAGATGCATCCGGCAAATTATGTGGGAAGGGGCACAGAGCTTCCATGCTCTCTCTGGTCATGCCACTCTCCCCAGATCTCCACGTGGTCACCAACCTGGAAACTCTAGAAGACTAGTCCTTCCGGGTTTTTATGGAGGCACGAACGATTAAATCATTGGTTGTTGGTGACTGAACTCACTCTCCAGCCACTCTACCCTCCCCAGTGGTCTGGGTGGGACTGAAAGGTCTAACCCTGTAATCACCTCCTTGGTTTCCCTGGCAGCCAGCTCCTATCCTTTGGTGATCTAGGGTCTTTCCAGAGGTCACCTCATTCAAAAGACACCTTTTTCATCACTTTGGAAATTCCAAGGGTTTTGGAAACTCTGTGCCAGAAAGGGAACAAAGACCAAATACGTGTTTCTTATTATAAATACTATCACATATTTCCTGGTTGATCTTCTGCCTAGTTTTTGTCATTTATTCAAAGTGGATGTGACGTATCCAGCTATTACTGTTGAATTGACTTTCTTTCCATTTCTGTCAGTTTTTGGTTCATCTATGTTTGTATTCTGTTTTTAGATGCATATATTTATGACATATCTTCCTGATGGATTGACTTTTATCATTATAAAATGTACCTTTGTTTCTGATAACAGTGTTTGTTTTGAAGTCTATCTTGTTTGATATTAGTGTCGACAAAAAAATTAGTCAATAGTTGACCTAAGAAAGAAATGGAGAATTTTATTTGAGCTAACCTGAGGATTCTAACCCGGAAGACAGTCTCTGACAAAGCTCTGAGGCCTGCTCTGCCCATTAGAGGTCAAAGCACAGTTGTGTAAGTTTTTGAGGCAAAGGTTATATCAAATGACAGAATATTGACAGTTTACACAATCCAGATCTGTACTTACAAAGCAAGTAGTGGGTCATCATGACCCCTCGGAAGATTAAGAAGGAAGGTTATCTCCTAAGGGGTCGTGACCCCTCACAGGATTAAGAAGGAATGGTATCTCTTACGGAGGCGGGAGGTCCGGTTGGTTAACGCAGACACACAACACACACCAGAGGGGAGGGAGGAGGCCCACATGGGCAGAGAACAATTTTATGTTTTAAACTTTTCTTGTCTTGCCATAAAATACGAGTTTTGTTTTGTCATTAGCAGCGCCACACCAGCTTTCTCGTGGTTGCCTTACGATGGCTGCTAGGACCCCGACCCCCTAATTCATGCTGTGCACAGCAGAAATGGGGAAGGGGTGAGGACAAACCCGCCCTCTCTTTGAACGATTCTCCCTCAGGAGCCCTGACAAACAACTTTTTCTTACATTTCATTCGCCAGAACTTTGCATCCGTTTTCAACATTTTAAAATTAGGAGATTTTTCATGTGTAAAACTCTGGCTACTTCCCTTCTCTTGGAAACTGGTGACCCCAGGCCATTTGACGGGAGCTGGGAGGAGCTGCCTCTTTTAGGTGTAGCATGAGCTCTCCGTGTGGCCACAAACCCTACGCAATCTGTCATGCTCATGTAGGTTAGTGCCTGCTCTTGGTAGTGTTAAAAAACTGAGTAAATATGAAGTGGCTGGCATCCTGCCTAGCACTAGAAGGCCGCTCCAAGGAGCAGTGGTACACAATGGAAGCCTCTTATAGGTGGAAGGATGGGGCATGAAGGTATTAGCCAGAAAAAGAGGGGGAGGAATTATTTTGGGCCAGGACATAATTGTCGGGGGGAAGGGAATGGTAGGAATCTTTATCACGCAGATTATCCTCACTAGTGTTGATTAGGAAATTTCAGATTGACTGTTTTAAAGGTCACCTTTCTGAGAGGGGTTGAAACTACAATTAAGTCTTGATTTGCTGCAGTGGGGGGCAAATGACTGCATTTGAGGCTTGTTATTTCGGGTTTTTAAAAAAGTTTTATTTAATTTATTTTTTTATACAGCAGGTTCTTATTAGGGGGCTTGTTATTTCTTTTTAACTGTAGTATTGGAGCCTAGACTGCTGGCTTGGAGGAAAAAAGGAATGGGTAAGTGAAGGAGAGAGCCAGCTTTGCATGGGGCGCCTTCTGAATGTTGGATATCTGTATGAAAGTTTAGCGGTCCGTGTTTGATAGGAAGGAAATAAAGTAAGCTGTTTTTGGTACGCTCTGTCATTCATTCATTCAACAAATAGTCATTGAGAAACTTTAACACACAAGCACTGTTTTCGTGCTGGGTATATAGCGGTGAGTGAAGAAAATAGACAGTTCCTACACTTGTGAAACTTACATCCGAATTGGGGAGATAGTAAACAAATCAGTAAAATATATGTTATTATATCAGGCAGTAGTTGAGCACTCCGGAGAAAAATAAGTAGGAAAGGACCATAGGAAGTGGGAATGTTTGAAATTGTACCCAGGATAGTTGAGGAAGCCCCTGAGAAGGTGACATTTGAGCAGGGACATTAGAAGGAGAGGAAGTGAGTCATCTGGATACAGGGGTTTGGGGCAGGGATATTTGTAAGCAGGGGGTGCAGTCGGGACAAAGGCCCTGAGGCAGGAGGGTGCCTTTGTGCCAGGACCAGCAGCATCAGAATGGTCTTAGCAGAGGAGTGAGGCGTGTGAGGATAGGCTGAAAGGGAGAGGGAGGGGCCAACTCCACAGTTCTCCTAGGTCATTGTAAGGATTTTAGGTTTTTCTCTAAGTACTGAAAACCCCCTGGAGGGTTTTTAGGGGAACCTCATCATTTCCACTTTAAGAGGATTCCTCAGGCTTTTGTTTTGAGAATTGACTTTAGGAGGTAAAAGCAGAAGCCAGGAGGTCACTGAGGAGATTATTTTAGTAGTGCTGGTGAGATGTGCTGGTGGTGGCCTGGACCGCGTTGTAGTGGGGCTGCTGAGAAGTGGTTGGATGCTGAATGTATTTCGAAGATAGAACCGACAGGATTTGCTGAACACTTACTTATAGGTGAATTTGAAAGGACGAGATGATTCTCATCCAGGATGAATGCAAGGTTTTCTTTCCTGAGCGAGTGGAAGGAAGGAGTTGCCATGTACTAAGATGGGGAAGACTGGAAGAAGCAGGGAGAGGGTATGTGGACTAAAAAAAAAAAGCACAGTGTGAGAGCAGTGAACTTCAGTGTTATTCGGGGACCATACTGAATTCTCTAGACCAGGAGACAGCCTCTCAGTTTACTCTGAGGAACTGTTCCAAAGAGGCAAGGGAAGAGCCAGGATATATATATGAATTTTTTGCTGGAAAAAACATGTAGTCAAATATAAAGAGATCACAGCTAATCACAAAGCACAGACTTCTCAAGTTAATGATTTTAGTGCTTTTTTTTGTGTGGGAAGATGCAAGAATCTGGGCTCATTGAAATTTTTCCTTAGATAGGCATCTTAACTGTCTCAGGGAGAGCATATCCAAAACACAGAATGTTTCCTGTTTTTCTCCAGCCTGAATTCCCAACAGCATGCACTTTCGGTGGGTGACTGCAGCTGCTTATGGCTTAAACCTTGTAGAACTTGAATGGCAGGCGACATTATTTTTCTCTAGGGACATCATATCGGGAGCTCACTTTTAGGCAAGTTAACATTTGAGATGCATATTAAATATCTAACAGGAGGTGTTAGTTAAGCTTTGGGGTCCGTAAGTGTGGAGTTTGGGAGTTACTGGCTATAGGTGGTATTTCTTTCTTTTTAAAAAAAAATATTTATTTATTTATTTATTTACTTATTTACTTATTTGGCTACATCGGGTCTTAGTTGCGGCATGCGGGATCTTTGTTGTGGTGCGCGACCTCAGTACTTGTGGCCCGTGGGCTCTAGAGCACATGGACTTAGTTGCCGTGCGACATGTGGTTCCCTGACCAGGGATTGAACCCACGTCCCCTGCATTGGAAGGTGGATTCTTAATCACTGGACCACCAGGGAAGTCCCTGTAAGGTGGTATTTCTACTGGACTGAATGAGATCACAAGGAGTACAGACAGGGAAGAAAGCCGAGGGCTGAGCTGGGAGCCACTGCAGCCCTCCGAGGTCTGGGGGCTGGTCTCTTGTGCAGGGGTGGGGGGGGGGGTAGGAGGGAAACCAGGAGCTGTGGGTACCTGGAGGCTGACCTTGGGCTCCTCGCAGCTCAGCAGGCTCTAATCAGGTGGGTGGATGGTTGAGATGTCTGCAGGTTCTTTTCTGATCCTTTGTTTCAGGAAGCAGGGGGCAGGCTGGTCGTTGGAGATGGAGGGTGGAGGTGGGAGTGGAGGTCTGAGGGGCAGGGAGGCTGTGGGACCCGGGCCTGGAGGGTGTGGACCAGGGAGATGGAGCTGGACTGCCGGTGGCACCAAGGCTTCTCCAGGTTAGTGGTCAGGAATCAGAGCGTGGCCAGCCAGCCTGGGGGCGTGTTGTATTTTATCCTTGTGGAGCTCCGAGGAAACAGACCTGGAGAGTGTGGGAACTTAGAGGTGAGCAGCATTGGCCCCAGATAAGGAGGGCAGCCAAGGAAGTTGAAGGTACGCGTGATTCACTCTGGGAGTCAGAGGGTTGGCCTTGACTCTTTGATAGAGTCTCCGTGTTTCTCTCTTTGGCCCCATGCAGTCTCTTCCTAATGTGGAACTATTATCATTTTTTTCCGCCTGGGCTTTTCAGCCACGTGCAGTTTTGTTGAAGATCACTGCCTCCGGTGAGCTTGCCTAAGTGGCGTTTTGTAGTTGTTTTTGTTTGCTGTCCTGCTCACAGGCTGGTATAAAAGTCACGCTGCGCTAGCTGTGTCAGTCTCAGAATGGCCAGTTCCCGGGTGCGCACGGAGCAGACCCCACAGCCTACCAGTCCTTCACTTGGCAAGTCCTCCTTCACCCCCAGCACCTCATGTCAGAGTGGTTTCCTTCTACTTCAACACTCTCCGCTACTGGTCTTCTCTCCGAACTTGCTAATAAACTCCCGAGGGCAGAAAGTGTCTCTTGTGTCTTCCTTTGCACGAAGCACGTAAATATCTGCCTGTCGGCCTCTGGGGTGTGTGGGCACCTTCCGGGCCGCTGCTTCCCGGCACACAGCTTAGTGTCAGGTTCTGTTCTCCTGTCCCATCAGGACATCCCGGCTTCTCTGCCAGCCTTGGGAGGACTGACCCAGGGTTCTTTGTGAGAAGCCTCCCCCTGGGTGGAGCCGGGTAATCTTGGTGAATGCTGAAATATTTGAGCCAGATGCACCTCCTCCAAGTGGGGTCCTTTGTCCCCGAGGTTCACGGAAACAGGAGCCGCCCATCTGCCTCTGGGCCCAGGCTTCTTGGGTTATAATAGGATTGCTTAGGGGATGCCAAAGCGATTTTTCTTTTTAAATAGAAAAGATTCACAGAGCCTAGGGAGGTGGGTAGGAGAGAAACAAGATGCATTTTACTTTGGAAAGTTACTGAAAAACTTTGTACAGGTGGGAGGCAAAATATTTTAGTGCAAGGAGACACTTGAAGCCTGGTAGTTCTAGAAGGGGTGCGAGACACTAATGGAGTTTGTCCTTGCATCGTGTTGAGGATGAAAATCCTCCATGAACACCATGAAAATCCAGTCTGTAGTCCAACTCAGTGAGCGTTTGTTTAACATATGATATTTGTTCATCACCTCGTTAAATCTATGGGCAGATAAGACATAAGGACCTTGTCTTCCAGGAGCTTTCATGTTTCCTCGTGTTGGGAAAATTAATAAAGTAGTCTCGTTCAGGTTTCAGAGGCAGAAGCAGGCCTCTGCCTGACCTGTGACCCTACCTGGACTGTGCTTGCTTGCACACCTAACAATTGCTGCTAGCAAGTCAGGTGGCCTTTATGATCAGAAAGGGAGTGGGTCTTGGAATTTCTTGAGCCCTGGGGACCTGGCCAGCCCTGCGGGGGTCTGGAGAATCTTGTGACTCACATGGTGAAACCAACAGCATTGCTAACGTGTATCCAGAGCTGCATTTTTGCACACAAACTGATGATATCCATTTGTGGCCTGGGATTATAAACAGAAGCCCCCAGAACTCCAATCTGAAGTCTCACCCGTGGAGTGGACGCACCGCCTGGGACCCTTCCCAACTGGGGTGGACGCACCACCCGGGACCCTTCCCAACTGGGGCTCCAGATTGCTGTCCCTCGGGACTTCCCAGCTGCTGTTTGGATCTGGAAGTAGGTGTCCGCCCAATTCAGTGATGTGTACTCTGTTGTGTGTCTCTAATATTCTTATTGCTTTCTTTCTAATGATTGTATATTAAAATTAAGTTTAATCACCTTTCATTAAAGAAATGATTAAAGCTGTTTATTTTTGTATAATGAGCGGTTACTTTGCCAGTGAATCCAACGAACCTTAAAACCGAAAGCAGGCTTTCGACAAACACCTGGTGCTGAGTGCATGCTTGGCCAACTGTGGACTTAGCTGAGTGCATCCTCAGTGGAGGGAGAAGACTGGTTCCCTAGTAACACCTGCCAGGTCTGTGGTGTTGGCTTTATTGATACTGGGATTCAGATAAGGGACGGAGCCCCTCCAGGCTGGGTGGAGGCGACTCCCTGAGGGGCAGGATTTAAGAAATAAGGAGGATTAGATGGGGAAGGGGCGGGAACCTAGGGGTCAGGTATGAGGAAAGGGGAGGTGCCAGAAAGGGGAGTTTGGACTTGATTCTCTAGTCTGGGAGCCTGGCTCATGTCCTGGCTGTTTTGCGGGTCCCTTAGATTCCAGAGGAACCAGGACGAATCCACCATTTCCATCCCCAGAATTGCCCCCCACCCAGTTCCTCCTCCTCTGCCAAACTGGAAATGGCATTGGCACCGTCAGGTCCTCTCTGGCGTCACCTGCTGTGATCTCTTGATCTCAGAGCCCTGAGGGCCTCCTCTGCTGTTAATCCCGCTCTGCTATTCATTTTCTCTGCTCCTTGTAACTCTGTAATCCCCCCTCCTCTGAGTTCTCATGCCTGCCCAACCTATTTCTAAATCACAAATGTAATCATGTTAAGTCCTCTGCTTCAAAACTGGTGGTTCTCCCCTATCCACAGGATAAAGTCTAAACTTCCTACCCTTTACAGCCTGACCTGGCCCAGCCTCCTCCTTCTGGCTGTGTTCTGAGTCTGAGTGACCATTTAGGAGAATTAAAATTATTTTACAGTAAAGTATTCAAATTTTCCATAGTTATTGTGCTAACAGGGTAGACTATTGAAAAGCACTTAGAACACATGAGGCCAACATACTTTCCTTATTAGCTATGCATAGCTACAGCACAGAAGCAGATAACGATCCCGTATCACCAAGGAAAAATTGAACTAAGAGTAGTAACTCATATTTGAAAAGATAACAGAAAGATAAATGACCTTTGGGGAGGATTTCCACCCAAAATGGTAAAAAAATTTTTTTAATCTGGAAACACACTTATGATGCCCAATAAAGGAAATGTGAGGGGGTCAGCCAGCATACATAGCTCCTGACAGATCCTATCAGGAAAACATGAAAGCCATAGGTAAGGAAGTAGGACTTGAGTGATCATGGGTACGCCAGGCTCATCTATGCTGACTCCTGCATGGGTTTGGGGGCCAAGGTCCTTGGCATCAAGCGTGCCTTTCCTTTTTGGGTCACTGATTTGAATGGCATTTCTTGGAAGTGGAGGTGGATTCTTTTTTGAACACATGGAAGATAAGGCAACTCAGACACAGTTGGGAGCTGGCTGCCCTGAGCGTGTTTCAGAAGTGGAAGCAAACAAGTAGTTACATCTCCACGGACTAAATGAGAGACAGAAGAATAAGGAAGAGTCTTGAAGGACTGACCCATGGGGAATGGACCCGTGGTGAGCCCGCCTTCTCTCAGAGAGAACAGGTCTCTTGGCCAGAAGTTCTTGGGGGGCAGCGATGGCAGTTTTAATGGGGGAGGAGGGGTGATTGTAGGCAACCCATAAAGAGGCAGAGCCCGCAGTGGCCTTGAGCAGAAGGGGGTGTGGTTCTAAACACCCTCTTCTGGTGCACGCCCCCGCGACCCCCTCTTCCCCGACTAAGGGCACATTCAGCTGGGGGGAGTAAGCCAGGCCACAGAGTAACTGTTTTCCCAACTGACTCAATTCCGTCCTCAATGTGGACACCCTGCACGTCCTTGCCGCAGGAGGTGCTGCCAGGGCTGGCGGCTGGCAGAGCTGTTTCTCCCATGGGGGATGAGGTCGCCTCCTTCCTGTGTCTGAGTGGGTGCGGGTGGGGAGGTAGGCGGGGCTGCCCGACAGAGCACGAGGCTCCCCGATTGCCCCACTGTCTACGCCACCCTTAATCCTCGTGTGGAGCAGCGGGTAGCCTCAGAAGCCTGAACTGTGTCTTAGTTCCCGTTGGTTCTGCCGCATATAAAATACGGATGAGTCTTGTTTGCCCGTGAGTTTCTGCAGTCAGCTCTTAGTGAAGTCAAGCTGTTGGTCCAAGGGAGAACAAAGCTGCAGGAGACATGGAACTCTCTTACACCTTCTTGAAAAAGCAAGTCATGTTGCCTGGGAAATACTTTTCTCCCCTAGTGATCTGCACCCCACCAGCGCTGGAGCTATGGAAGAGGCAGCTGAAGTTATTCCAAGAAAGCGCTCGAAGTTTGGTAGTAAAAGGAAGTGACATTTGTCCCCTGCCTCCAGGCTGGTCTCTTGGGGAGTGCACAGGGCCAAAAGGAAACTGCTCAGTGTGGGGACGTGATTGCGTGCTGGGCTCCTGTACGCGCCTGCCGGGTGTCCTAGCAGCACTGGGTACGTGTAGGGCCGTGTGCAAACATCTCCAGTGCCAGCTGCCATGGACGAGTGAGAGGATGCCAATTGGTTTGATAGGGGTAAATAAGCAAGAGCAAATATTTATACAGCGGTGTGCAGCCTGCTCAAGTTCCTGAAGGCTTGGCTGGCAGCCTCTCCCGGGCTGGATCTGCGGCAGAGGGGAACCTGCGCGACTGGGCCTCCGAGTTAGCCTCCCCTCCGCTAGTTAGAGGGACGCTTTTCGAGCGTTTTCTTCTAACATGACCAAATAGCCTGGAGAAGGTGAACTGCTGTTGTGCGAGGTGAAGGTGTGACTGTGAACACAGCGATGGAGAGAGCTGGGGGCCAGACGCCCCGGAGCCCTGAGCGGTCCTTCCTGGTGACTCTGGGTGACCCTCAGGTGACCCTGCTGTCTGTCCACAAGCGGTGGTCCTTCAGGAGGAGCCCTAGGGCCACGGGCTCCTCCGGGCCAGTGATTTCGGAGGAGGAATGCTCTCCCCCATCAGAGAAGGGAGAATTTTCACAGAAAGTTTTGAATAAAACACAGGAGGTCAGTTCCAAGCAGGTGAGTGCCATTGGAGAAGGGCTGAAAAGCCAGGAGGGCTTTTTATAAAAGCTCCAGGTTATAGATGGGGGTTTCCCGCGTGTCTCACGTCAGAGGGGCCAGGAGCAAGCAGCTCTGGGGTAGGGAGTGAGCCAGGAGTCCAGGGGAATTTTCCAGGGATTAAGTTCATGGTGGATAAATCTTGGGTTTTGTTGCTTCTTATTTTCAGGATATTTTGTAAACATCTGTGGTGCACAAGTTTCCCAAAACGCAAATCAGACAAAAATGGATCTTTTCCCCCTTTTCGTTTTTTAACGTGTTTACCTTATTTTGTTAATCTTCACATTTCAGCTAAATAAACATTTTGAAAGTGTTGCTGCCCGATGAACCCGCTCTTCTTAAGCAAACGAAAGGTTTGTTAACCCAAATGTCAGGTCATGTTCAAAAGCAGGACAGTGTAACTAACGCTTTGTAAAAATGGTGCTTCAGCAGCATTTCTGGGTGGGACTGGTGGTCTGTGTGGGGTCCTTTTCATTGACATGAGTAGATGGAAAAAAAAATACTACTTAGATATAAAGGGAAGTTTTCGTAAGTCCTTTTTGCTCCTTGAAGAGTTATTTTTGTTTCTTCTGGTGTTAATTGTTTTAAAAGTCTTTAAAAGTAAGGGAAATTTTGTGAGTAGAGATTTTTGAAATGTACTACACAAGAGATATTTGTATGTTGAAGGAGATTTATGAACATCCATTTATGCAGTACACAGGCAACTTTTATGTTTCTAGTTGAATGTCTTAAGATAGCAAAATAATTTTTTTTTCTTGTAAAATGCTTGAGAACATTCTTTTTTTTCTTTTTTTTGAGAGCATTTCTTTAAAATGTTCAAACTACTACTTGACAAAATTCAGCCTATGTCTGAGGTATTTGAATGTGAAATATTCTAATGGTTTTTAATGGCCACTTCCAACCTCATGTGACGAGGAAAGCAACCTGAACCTGGCCGGGGAGCCCTTCAGAAAGGAGGGCTCTGGGCTGGAGGCCAGGGTAGATGCTGTGGCTTCAAGAGAGTCAGGTGCAGATCTGCGCCCTTGCTGGCCTGTGGGACCTGCCATGTGAGCCTTGGACTCCTCCAGCTTCAGATTCCTGGAATGAGAAGTCCTGCCTCTCTGGGTCGTGAAAGCACCTTGTCAAGTACTGTGTAAACGCACAACGGTATCATCTCTGCCGAAATGATCTTCAGCAGGCCTCCCAGCTCGGAGATGTGTTTGGTGCTCTCTGAATGTCTGGTAGAACTCTGTCAGCCAGTTAATCCATCTGAGCACAGTTGCAACAATTTTTTTCTGAAGCTCTGATTGTAAAAGTAACACCTGCTCATTATACAAAACAAATTGAACATGAGGCAAGGGGAATATGGAAAAATATAAAGAAAATGAAAACAGCCACATACTTCAGCCATTTTGCCACTACACATGTGAATGTGTATACGTGAGTTTGTGTATGTGTACGTAGTACTATATACCTTCTATTTTTTACTTAATATTTTGTGGATATATATATACACACATACACACACACACACACACACATACACATGCATATACATTATATAATTTAAACTAATTACCCTCAAATGGGAAATTTGTAGTAGCTGGTTTAAGATAAGAACCAAACTAAATGTCAGTTACAATTGAGTATTTGTTCACTGTTACAGTGTATTGACTCAAAGTCTGCTATAAATCAAACTCTGGGTCTACTTTAGAGCTGTCTTATTTAGTACTTGGTATGTGGAAGGGACTTGTCACCTCATTTAATCACTATCCTCCTTTAACAGACAGAAACCTGAGATCAAGAGGTTAGGTAATCTGGGGTCTTCCCTGGTGGCGCAGTGGTTAAGGATCCTCCTGCCAATGCAGGGAACACAGGTTTGATCCCTGGTCGGGGAAGATCCCACAGGCCGCAGAGCAACTAAGCCCGCGAGCCACAACTACTGAGCCCGTGTGCCATAACTACTGAAGCCCACGCACCTAGGGCCCATGCTCCGCAACAAGAGAAGCCACTGCGATGAGAAGCCTGCGCACCGCAATGAAGAGTAGCCGCCGCTCGCCGCCAACTAGAGAAAGCCCGTGTGCAGCAATGAAGACCCAACGCAGCCAAAAAGAAATAAATTTATTAAAAAAAAAAAAAAAAGAGGTTAGTTAATTTGCCTGAAGGATTTAATACCAGGTCTGTCTGAGGACAGGCCCCTTGCTTTTCTGTTGGGACGGGGAAGTATTTAACATGTTGGGTGAGATAGGGTTTGAAAACTTCCGAGTATTGCAGAGCTGCTAATCCATGGTGAATGAAAAGTTAGCTTTTAGGTTATGCATTGTTCACAAAAGATGCAGGTAGCTGCTCTGAAGAAAACATTTCAAAATTGTGTTTGTGGTTAGTGGATTTGTGTGCTTGTATTTACATTTCTCATACCACGTAGAGTATGTTCTATGCGGTTTAGAATGAAGATGTGATGTTGGGCAAGGGGTCAGTTTCTTCTGTGTTTTGGACAGAGAGGGAAGTGCCTTTCTGAAACGCATAACTGGTCAAAGCATAGTCTGGAGAGGCCATCCCTCTCTTCTCCCTATGTTAGATTCGCCTCTTCGCTGGTGTGAGCAGGCTCCGTGGGTCAGGCCACGCCTGGTGGGTTTCCCAGGCAGTGACTCCACCACCACCCCTACCCCGCCAGGAGCGCGCTCACCAAAAAGGAGAAGACGGGGGCCTCAGCGCCCTGGCCTGGCTCTTGTGGCCCTGCGTCCGCAGGCCTCGCCAGGGCTCTTGTTTCCTCTCAGGCCCGGGACGATGGCCTGGAAAGAAACAGGCTCCTACCTCGCAGAACCCCTTTGGGGAGTTGTGGGCAGCAGAGATTCCTGGCCCTTGATCCAGCTGGCGGGTGTACGGAATATGCCCCTTTCTGCTCAGCACTGCCTGCCTGGGCCTCCTTACCCATGGCCTTCCTGACGGCTGTCGCCAAGCTAGGCCGCCGTGTTATGTGTCTTTCTCTTCCACATCGGGCAGTGTATTAGTCTACGGTTAGTAAGCTGTTGAGTGAGTGAACAAGTACGTGAACCGGAAGTGATTTCTGTGGCAGGAGGGAGGGCTGATGTTGGAAACACTGAACTGATTGATGACTGTGATGAGAGTGTTGGGTTGTGGGCTTAACCATTTTAGAAAGCAACCTACAGGAGTCTGTGCTGGGTGAGGGTGGTCAGGCTGGGTTTTGTTTTTGCCTAAATGAAACCAAGACAGCCCAACTGGCACAGGCGTACCCCTGCTGAGTAAAGGAAAAAAATAGCTGAAGGGAGTGATCTAGCCACTTAAAGATGTCACTAGCAAATTGTCATGGAATCATCATCAACCGTACTATAGTATTATTCACTTTTCTAGAGAACTTGTATTTCTTTATTTTCCCCTAAAATTAGTGTCTGCTGGGTATAAACATCAATAACAACGAATAGAAATGTGGATCTCTTCCTCTAGAAAAATAGGTAACAGTGTATACTCTTACACAGTTCTGCAACTTTTCCCCCCTTTAATCTACCAGGGATGTCTTTCCATGTCAATACATGTAAATTCACCTTTTTTAAAAAGCCACTACATAAAATTCTATTGGATGGATACTTTATGTAACCTGTTCTCTATAGAAGAATATTTAGATGGTTTCCACGTTTTCACTAGTGAGTGTACCAATGGACATTCTCATGTCACTGTATATCTATATGATGAAAAACCCAGAAGTGGAATTACTGGGACAAAGGCAATGGGCATTTAATATTTTGACAGATATTGCTTCATTGCTCTCAAAAATGTTGTGTTCTACCAACATCATCTCATATAGTGAGTGACATCCATCATCTCATATAGATTTTTTTTAAAAAAGGGAAAAAAATGTGTTTTTTTCTTGTGATGAGAACTCAGGATTTACCCTCATAACAACTTTCTTATATACCATACAGCAGTGTTAACTATAGCCGTCATGTTGTGCATTACATCCCTAGTATTTATTTGTCTTATAACTGGAAGTTTGTAGCTTTTGACCACCTTCATCCTATTCTGTCTCCCTGCCGCCACCTCAGGTAACCACAAATCTGATCTCTTTTTCTGAGTTGTTTTTTTTTTCTTTCTTTTTGTTTTAGATCCATATATAAGTGAGGTCATACAGTATTTGTCTTTCTCTGTCTGATTTAGCATAATGCCCTCAAGGTCCATCCACATTGTCACAAATGGTGGAATTTCCTTTTTTATGGCTAAATAATATTCCATTGTGTATATATACACCACATTTTCTATATCCATTCATCTATTGATGGACACTTAGGTTGTTTCCATGTCTTTGCTATTGTAAATAATGCTGCTGTGAACATGGGGGTGCATATATCTCTTCAACACAGTGTTTTCATTTCCTTTAATAAATACCCAGGAGTGGAATTGCTGGATTATATGGTAGTTCTATTTTCAATTTTTTGAGGAACCTCCATACTGTTTTCCATTGTAGCTGTAACAATTTACATTCCCACCAACGGTGCACAAGTGTTCCCTTTTTTCCACATACTCACTAGCATTTGTTATCTCTTGCCTTTTTTTTTTTAAACCTCTTTATTGGAATATAATTGCTTTACAATGTTGTGTTAGTTTCTGCTGTACAACAAAGTGAATCAGCTATACGCATACATATATCCCCATATCCCCTACCACTTGCGTCTCACTCCCATCCTCCCTATCCCACCCCTCTAGATGGTCACAAAGCACCGAGCTGGTCTCCCTGTGCTATGTGGCTGCTTCCCACTAGCTATCTATTTTACATTTGGTAGTGTATATAGGTCCATGAAACTCTCTCACTTCGTCCCAGCTTACTCTTCCCCCTCCCTGTGTCCTCAAGTCCATTCTCTACATCTGTGTCTTTATTCCTATCCTGCCCCTAGGTTCGTAAGAACCTTTTTTTTTTTTTTAGTTTCCATATATATGTGTTAGCATAGAGTATTTGTTTTTCTCTTTCTGACTTACTTCACTCTGTATGACAGGCTCTAGGTCCATCCACCTCACTACAAATAACTCAATTTCTTTCTTTTTATGGATAATATTCCATTGTATATATGTGCCACATCTTCTTTATCCATTCATCTGACGATGGACACTTAGGTTGCTTCCATGTCCTGGCTATTGTAAATAGTGCTGCAGTGAACATTGTGGTACATGACTCTTTTTGAATTATGGTTTTCTCGGGGTATGTGCACAGTAGTGGGATTGCTGGGTCATGTGGTATCTCTTGCCTTTTTGATGATAACCATTCTAACAGGTATGAAGTCATATCTCATTGTGGTTTTGATTTGCATTTCTCTGATGATTGGTGTTGTTTATCACCTTTACATGCATCTATTGGCTATTTGTATGTTTTTGGAAAAATGTCTGTTCAGTTCCTCTTCCTATTTTTAATTGGATTAATTTTTTTTGCTATTGAGTTGTATGAATTCTTTATTTAAATTATTCTATTTATTTATTTTTGGCTGTGTTGGGTCTTCATTGCTGCGTGCGGGCTTTCTCTAGTTGCGGCCAGCGGGGGCTACTCTTCATTGCAGTGCGCGGGTTTCTCACTGCGGTGGCTTCTCTTGTTGTGGAGCACGGGCCCTAGGTGTGCGGGCTTCAGTACTTGTGGCACGTGGGCTCAGTAGTTGTGGCTCACCGGCTCTAGAGCACAGGCTCAGTAGTTGGGCTTAGTTGCTCTGTGGCTTGTGGGATCTTCTCGGACCAGCGCTCAAATCCGTGTCCCCTGCACTGACAGGCAGACTCTTAACCACCGCGTCACGAGGGAAGCCCAGTTGTATGAATTCTTTATGTATTTTGAACATTAACCCTTTATCAGAGATATGGTTTGCAAATATTTCATTCTGTTCTGTAGGCCGTCTTTTAATTTTGTGGATTGTTTCTTTTGCTGTGTAGAAGCTTTTTAGTTTGATGTAGTTCCACTTGTTTATTTTTTGTTTGGCTGCTCACGCTTTCTGTATCATATCCAAAAAATCATTGCTGAGACCCACGTCAAGGAGCTTTTTTCCCTATGTTTTCTTCTAGAAGTTTTATGGTTTCTGGTATTGCACGTAAGTCTCTAACCCCTTAGAGTTAATCTTTGTGAGTGGTGTAAGACAGGGTCCCAATTTCATTCTTTCATTCTACATGTGAAAACCCAGTTTCCCAGCACCACTTATTGAAAAGACTGCCTTTTCTCTGTTAAGTATTCTTGGCTCCCTTATCAAATATTAATTGACCATATATTATTATTATTATTTTTGAAAAGGTTTACAACCACTTACATTTCTTTTTCTGAGGATTATTTTAAGTAGCAAGTTCCTATTGTGCATTTGTAGATTAGCATAAGTTATAAATATTAAGTTTATACCAGAGTCTTTCAAAGGAACATTTGTTTTCTGTACAGCTGGTCGTACCTATAATTCTAGGTAGAAACCACCGCCTTCATTAACCATTATAGTATACATTTCTTTGTGATAAAATAACGGCATTATTTCATCAAATCTGATGACCATATGCAATTTATCAATAATAATAATTAACAAGAAGAATAATCCCAAGTTCGCTGACTTCCATCACATAATATAAATACCCAAATTAACATTGTGTGATATTTTCTTCTAACCAGTCATAACATTGCGTATATCTAACGTAGGTCTTTTATATCATGATCTTACCATCATTCTGGGAAATGACTAGGGGATTATGACCTTATGGTTCTCACTCAGACTATTTCATTCGAATGTAAAAAAATGTTCTAAGATGATGACAGTTGCTTGATAGTGACAGGCCTGCTATTTAAAATTTCTTTGTTTGGGAGAGGCTTGAAATATATAGAGTGTTATCAGAGAAGATTCTGAAGCAGAAAAAAATGCCGTTAATTCATAAATGTCTGATGGAATAATTGTTACAATAGGTGTAGACCTACTAGAGAATGGACTTGAGGATATGGGGAGGGGGAAGGGTAAGCTGTGACAAAGTGAGAGAGTGGCATGGACATATATACACTTCGAAATGTAAAATAGCTAGCTAGTGGGAAGCAGCCGCATAGCACAGGGAGACCAGCTCGGTGCTTTGTGACCACCTAGAGGGGTGGGATAGGGAGGGTGGGAAGGAGACGCAAGAGGGAAGGGATATGGGAACATATGTAAATGTATAACTGATTCACTTTGTTATAAAGCAGAAACTAACACACCATTGTAAAGCAATTATACTCCAATAAAGATGTAAAAAAAAAAAAAGCAACGGAATTCTCTGGAATGGCTGATAGTGCAGCTGTGTGGAGTGAGATTGCGAACGGGGTTTCTGAGGTACTGTTGGGAAGTGCTTCTTGGAGAGGTCTTAGAGTTTATGAATTTCTAAATTTTATATTTTTGTACGTGGAAAACAAGCTATGTTGTCTGTATGTGTTGAGGTTTGTTAATTTTATTTGTTGTTAATTTTATTCTCTTTTTTTCTCCTGGGCAAATAATGATACAGTGCATTCAGTTTTTCAGTAAGGGTTTATATTTTTCCTCATCGTGGTAAAGAGAAAGAAACAGGCAGTAAATGGTCATTTGTGTGGAATTTCCCAGAAAGTGCACAGTGAACAGCAGGGCTGGGGGTGGTCCTGCGGCCAGAGGTCAGGCTGGAGCCCACACAGTCCAGGCACACTGTGCGCCCTCTTCGGTGTTTGAACTAATGCCTGAGTTTTGGCTTGTTTTTTCAGTAGACAAACTGTAAATAATTCTCACTGGAAGTTCTTTCTGGACCTTTGTGAGCCAGTGTTAAAGGACAGTTAGAAGGGGTTGAGGTGGGCGTGGGGGAATATGTACACGAGTTGTAATGATTAGTTCTTATCAGTAAAACTGTGGAGAATAACAAGTTCCCTGCCTACTTCCCTGGACCGCTTTTGAAGATCGAATGAGGCCATGTTTGTCTTCATAGTCAGTCATTTTCAAACATTTATGACGTTAGCCTTTTAAGTCCTCTTAGCATTCAGACCTCCCTGCAGAACTGGGATGGGCGTTACTGTTACCTCCTTTTACACCTAAGAAACCTGAGGCTTGGATTTGCTCAGACAAGGCTGGAACTCCTACCCAAGACTGTCAGACATCCCTTCAAGAAGTTCACAACAAATCGGAAGGGCCGATATTTAAACACATAGATGTGAAAATGTTATTTAGAGGATAAAGCCATGTAGAAATATGTCATCTGTTCATCATTGCTGTCATCTTTATCACAATGATAATGTTATCGCTGCTTATGTCAGTGTGGTTTAACAAAACATTTTCTTCCTTGCCTTAGAGAAACTGAAAAACCACATTTGTTTTCTGGTATAAAAGTAGTACTTGGGCTTCCCTGGTGGTGCAGTGGTTGAGAGTCCGCCTGCCGATGCAGGGGACACGGATTCGTGCCCCGGTCCAGGAAGATCCCACATGCTGCAGAGCGGCTGGACCCGTGAGCCATGGCCGCTGAGCCTGCGCGTCCGGAGCCTGTGCTCCGCGGCGGGAGAGGCCACAACAGTGAGAGGTCCGTGTACCGCCAAAAAAACAAAAACAAAAACAAAGTGAAAGAAGTCTCAGGATAAGTGGGTGAGTGGTATCCAATTTAAGGATGATGAGGATCCACCTGTAACTAAGAGAGCTCAGAAGTGGCTAGTGGTTCTTCCCTCGTACGTGTAGTAGCCCTGCTCTTTGATTTGTGATCACAGCCATTTTCTACAAGGCATGTCATTTCTGGGCTTTGCAATTTCAGTCTGGCTTTGAAAACTTTCATTAAAACATACCACCCCATTTCCAATTTCTTCATATACTAGACTGGCCTATCTGAAGGTCTTATTTTCCTTTCCTGGCTCCATCTTAGCAAATCAAGAGTTTATATACCTTTCCCTATCTTTTCGTTTAAAAGCCCTGGTACTCTCCGCAAATTCCCTGTGACCAGGCCACCTAGAGAGGTGGCAAAGAATTTAAATTCATTTTTGGATTCCTCTCTGTGGAATTACCCTCTTCTCTGGTGTTTCCAGGCGCTTCTCAACCTCATGCCTACCGTACTAATAGTTTATTGAAAACTCAGAAGCCAGCAGCCTGATGTTGGGCCTGCAGAAGTCCCCGGTGTTTGTCCTCAAAGAGTGTATAATTTAGTGGGACGTAGACAACACTGGGAATTCTACCACGTTTTCCCTGGACACACAGTCTGTACCCTGGGCCCACTCTCCAATGTCCATTGCTTCTGATGAGCCCTTAAACCTAGACGTGTTTGTCTCTTTGAACTCCGTAGGGGAGCTTTTCCCCACCCCAGAGATTGTCTTCATTGAAGAACGGAATTAAAAGCACAGCATGTGTGTACACTTAAAAACGATCCAAATACCCGACAACTGTTATGAGATTGCTCCTAAACCAGCAGGTACGGTGGCGTTTCATGAAGTTATGTTATTTGCAAAGCTTTGTCTTCCGTACCTGCTTGTCTTTAGAAGCCTGCCTGTGTAGAAGGGAGACCTCTGAGTATTATTTGCTACAAACAAATGGCTTCCAACACTTCTGCAGACTCCTTTAGCAGCCATAATCCAGGGATTAAGAGCCAGCTTTGTGTGGCTTGGTTGGTGAGTTGTAGCTCGACCTGGGACCAAGACACATAAGTTGGGTAGTAAATCATTAGGGATTTGTTTTTCCAACAGACTGGGTGATTGAGAGTTATGTCTTATAAGGAGGTAATTTCTGCTTTACTAAGATACTGTACTGAAGTATCTAAATATCTTTAGAATATCTTCGTTTTTCCTGTATCTTTTTTTTTTTTTTTTTTGGCCACACCATGTGGCACGCAGGGTTTTGTTCCCGGACCAGGGATTGAACCCAGGCCCCTTGCAGTGGAAGTGCACTGTGGTTAAGACAGTCTTTCCCCCTGACCTGCATCTTTTTTCAGTTAAATAAGTATTTAATTCATACCAGTTACAATCAAGTCACTGCTGCGGATCTCCTTTATGCTCACATTATTTTAACTTAATGTTTAAATTAATTACGTTTTAGAATTCGGTAACACATGTACATTGTACAGTAAGTTGTACAGTGAAAAGTAACTCTTCCTTCCCACTCCTGTACCCCAGCTGCCTGACCCCTTCAGCTGCCCAGTCCACAAACTCTGTGCCAGCTTCTTATATGTTCTTCCAAAGGTAACTCCATACACGCATAAACATCTGCGTGTGTCATATTCTTTTTCTCTCACAAACAGTGCTAGCATGCTGTGATAGACATATTTTGGTGGTCCTCCCAGTGAACTCCACTTCCTTGTATGTAAGCACTTATGTAATTCTCTTCCGTATTGACTGAGCTTGGCCACGTGACTGGCTTTGGACAATGGTGGATTAGCAGGTGTGATGCAAGCAGAGGCTTGCTAAGTGCTTGCACACTGGGACTTGTTCTCTGTGAATGCTAACTACTGTGACACTCCCTCTCAGAACCCAGAAACCCCCAACTGTGAGGTACCCAGCCTAGCCATGTGCAGAGGCTACATGGAAGAGAGCCAAGGTCCCTGCCAACAGCAGCCACCATCAACCTGCCAGCCATGTGATGAATGAGCCATCTTCTTGCAAGTGGAACCTCCAGCCCCATTCAGGCCACCCCAGAGATGAGCTTTAGCTGCCAAACCCTGTCCGAGTTGAAAAACTGTGAGCTGTCATCATAAGCCACTAAGTTTGGTTTGTCTCGAGCAGCAGATAACCGAAATACTAGATGCACTATATATTCTTTTTTCTTGTAAAAGATTTATTTATTATTTATTTATTTAATTTATTTTTGGCCGTTTTGGGTCTTGGTTGCAGCACGCAGGATCTTCATTGAGGCACGCGGGATCTTTCGTTGTGGTGCGTGGCCTTCTCTCTAGTTGCGGCATGCAGGTTTTCTCTTCTCTAGTTGTGGCACACAGGCTCCAGGGTGCGTGGGCTCTGTAGTTTGCGGCTCACAGGCTCTAGTTGAGGCACACGAGCTCAGTAGTTGTGGTGCATGAGCTTAGTTGCCCCGTGGCATGTGGGATCTTAGTTCCCTGACCAGGGATCGAACCCTAGTCCCCTGCATTGTAAAATGAATTCTTTACCACTGGACCACCAGGGAAGTTCCTAGATGCACTGTATATTCTGTGCCTTGCTTTTTGCACTGAACTTTATATTAGATACCAATCTATTTCACTGTTTATAGAGTTGCCTCATTCTTTTTAAGAGCTAGATAGTATTCCATTGTACATTTGTGCAGTAATTTATCAGCCTCTATTGATGGACATTTATGTTGTTTTCAATCTGTTGTAGCATCTAATGTCTTTGTTGCATGCTTCCTTTTGCATGCAAACAAATATATTTATTGCCTAAATTCTTAGAGAGTCACTGGGTCAAAGAATATGTGAATTTGTTATTTTAATAGATATTGCCAAGTTGCCCTCCCAAGAGGTAACATTCCCACTAACCCTGGGGAATGAGTCAGTGGGTGCCAGCTTGAATGGTGAAGACCATGTCAACCTCACATGTGAGGTGGGAATGTTATATTTCTCCTTTAATGTTGCTTTTCATATATTGAGAAGCATATATTTCATATATTTGCATTTCCTTTTTGATGAACTGCCTTCTTGTTTCTGCTGGGATGTTGGCCTTTTTCTTTTTCGAAGGAGCTCTTTATATATTAAAGGAATTAGCTCTTAATTTGCTTAAGGTGGAAGCAAGTCTTTTTTTTCTCTCAGTTTATCTTCTGCCTTGGTTTGAACAATTTGTTTTCCTCTTACTGTGGTTAGATATACCAAACTTCTATTTTATAGCTTCTGGATTTTCTTGCTTTTGTTTTGTCATATTTAGGCTTTCCCCACTCTGAGATTATAATAGATATTCTCCTATGTTTTCATCTAGTACTTTTATTATTTTGCTTTTTACGTCTTCCTCTTTGATCTGTCTGAATTGTCTTCTGATATATAGATTCCAAATTTATATTTTTCCAAATAGGTTTCCCAGGTGTCTACCCAGTCGTCTGTGAATACTGTTATGCCATGTCATCCTTATCATATACATTTCTGTATTTACACCATAGATAATTTCAGTATGTTTTTTGAATCCAACAAATTTTTGAGTTACTGTCTCATAAATTACTTAATTATCCCTTTTTCTCTATTTTAAAATATTTTTAAAAATTCCTTATAATTATTAATCCCAAACTAGCTTGTGATTTCCTCTGTGGATATACAAATGAATATTTATAGTCTGTTTTTTGTTTTCTTTTTGTTTTCTTTTTTTGCGGTACGCGGGCCTCTCACTGTTGCGGCCTCTCCCGTTGCGGAGCACAGGCTCCGGACGCACAGGCTCAGCGGCCATGGCTCACGGGCCCAGCTGCTCCGCGGCATGTGGGATCTTCTCGGACCGGGGCACGAACCCGCGTCCCCTGCATCGGCAGGCGGACTCTCAACCACTGCGCCACCAGGGAAGCCCTATAGTCTGTTTTAAAAGTTATTTAAACTTTCATCTTGTGAAGCTGCTCAAAATCTGAAGTTGGAAAGATAAGCATTTTATGCACAGGGACAGAGAAGATCAATCCGTGTAATCGAGCTTCAGCTGAAGATGAGTAGGCTTGTGTAGGTGTCGAGTGACATACTTTTTTATCAGGTGCCATATACAAAGGCCTGTGCCCAAATGCCTGAAGCAGGTAATAGTACTGGTAATAGAAACTATATCTAGTTAAGAGAGTGGTGAGGCTGGGACCCTGTGAAAGGGAAGGTTTGTTAACAGAATGGCTGAGGCCACATCATGAGAAGACATCAGGAAACTACACTTGAGCTGTGATACACTAAGAAAATGAATCGGTTTAATTTGGTGAAGCATGTGTCGTTTTTAAGTAATGTCTACAGCGGCCCTGAGCACCCGGCGGGGCAGGGACTCGGCCGAGGCTGAACGAGGCAAGTGCCTTGTTTAGCCCAACTTCCTGTTCTTCCAGCTTTCCCCCTCCCCCTCCTCTTGGTCCCCTTGGCACTGCTGTGCTCACTTCCGTGGCTCAAGGGGCGTCCTTCGAGACCTTTTTTCACAGGCACTGTGGTCTGGCCCCATGCGCTGGGAGGTCTGCATTTGGAACATGTGCCCTATGGCTGTTAAGTCTAACCCCTGCTAAGAGAATGAGATGGACACCCCTAGAAAGAGATGCAGAATTAGGGTGTGGCCTATTCTGTGTATTTGCATTCCAGCAGGACGTCCAGAGTTTAAGCCGAAAGGACCAAGTCCAGTGGGGAGATTTCAGGTGTCAGCTGGAGTCGGGGAGGTCTCGTGGGACTTGTGCCCTTCTGCTGCGGGCTGCTGTGCTCTCTGCCTCTGTCATAGGCCTGCCATGCTTGTTCTGTGCGGGTCAGCCCCATCGTGCTCTCCTTTCCCACAGAAACCTTCATGCCTTCTACCAAGGTGGGCAGTTGACTTCTGGGTTCAGAATCACAGAAAGTCAGAGCTAGAAGGAACCCCTCTGAACCCTTTCATATGATAAGTAATGTCTTTATAGCTTTCCTCCCCTTTTTTAATGTTCTCATACTCTTGGGATGTTTGGACACCAGTGGTATTGTTTTCCATTTTCTCAGTGCCACACAAGCTGGGAGATTTTAGAAAACGTTTAGTTTTAAGGATAAAAAATGTTCTTTCTCTTCCTTTTAGATCCTGCCTAAGCTTTCCTGGCCTGCTCGAGCCTGGGAGCCAACGATGAAGCAGAGTTTTGCCTTTGACAACAATGGCTACGAGGACGGCCTGGATGGCGTGCGCCCCTCTCAGACGGCCACCGGCACCATCAGCATCGTGGGCATGACCTGCCAGGCATGTGTGAAGTCCATCGAGGGCAGGGTGTCTAGTCTGAAAGGCATCGTGAGCGTTAAGGTTTCCCTGGAGCAGGGCAGCGCCATGGTGACGTACATGCCCTCGGTCCTGAGCCTGCCTCAGGTTTGCTGTCAGATTGAGGACATGGGCTTCCAGGCCACTGTGGCGGAGGGAAAGGCTGCCTCCCGGCCATCCAGGTTCTCGCCCGCCCTGGAGGCTGTGGTCAAGCTTCGGGTGGAGGGCATGACCTGTCAGTCCTGCGTCAGCTCCATAGAAGGCAAGATCGGGAAACTGCAGGGCGTCGTGAGGGTCCGCGTCTCGCTCAGCAACCAGGAGGCAGTCATCACTTACCAGCCTTACCTTATCCAACCCCAAGACCTCAGGGACCACGTGATCAACATGGGGTTTGAAGCCGTCATTAAGAACAAGGTGGCCCCCGTGAGCCTGGGACCTATTGACATCAGGCAGCTCCAGCACATCCACCCAAAGGCCCCTCAGGCTTCCATTAACCAGAATGGCAATAACTCAGAGACCTCGGGGAGCCAGGGGCTGCCCCTGTATCTGAGAGTGGATGGAATGCACTGTAAGTCTTGTGTCCTGAACATTGAAGAAAATATTGGCCAGCAGCCAGGGGTTCAGAGTATCCAAGTGTCCCTGGAGAACAGGACTGCCCAAGTCCAGTACGACCCTTCCCGCATCTCCCCAGGGACCCTGCAGAGGGCCATTGAGGCTCTGCCACCTGGGAACTTTAAAGTCTCTCTACCCGATGGAGCGGAAGGGAGTGAGACAGACACCAGGAGCCCCCAGGCGCCCGGCGTGCACTGTGCTGCAGTGCTGGCCATTGCTGGCATGACCTGCGAGTCCTGCGTCCAGTCCATCGAGGGCCTGGTTTCCCAGAGGGAGGGAGTGCAGTGTATCTCAGTGTCTTTGGCTGAAGGGACAGGAACGGTTCTCTATGATCCATCTCTAACTCACCCAGCAGAACTCCGAGCTGCGGTGGAGGACATGGGATTCAAGGCCTCCGTCCTGGCTGGTACGTGGTTGATGCTAAGTTCCTTGGACTTTTAGCTTCTTTTCTGAAGAGAACACTGATTCTGTGTTCTTTTTTTTTTTTTTAATTATTATTTTTGGCTGTGTTGAGTCTTCGTTGCTGCTCACAGGCTTTCTCTAGTTGCGGCGAGCGGGGGCTACTCTTTGTTGCAGTGCACAGGCTCTGGGAGCATGGGCTTCAGTAGTTGCAGCACGCAGGCTCAGTAGTTGCAACACACAGGCCCTAGAGTGCGAGGGCTTCAGGAGTTGCAGTGTGTGGGCTCAGTAGTTGTGGCGAGTGGGCTTCACTAGTTGTGCACCGGCTCTAGAGCACAGGCTCAGTAGTTGTGGTGCATGGGCCTAGTTGCTCCGTGGCATGTGGGATCTTCCCGGACCAGAGCTAGAACCCGTGTCCCCTGCATTGGCAGGCAGATTCTTAACCACTGCGCCACCAGGGAAGCCCCTGTGTTCTTTTTAAAACGAGTACTTTGGGAACACCTGGCCCTTCTCTCTCCAAAGGAAACATCATCATTTGCTCTGAGATTTCTCTGCTAAACAAAACACAATAATAAAGACAACAGGACCCTGGTCTCACCACCTGGAGCCCATTCTGTTGAAAGTGGGGAAGAAGGGAAGGATGTGATGATGGTTTCCCTTCCCACCCACCCCCGACCATGGCTGTGAGAAGAGGGGGCGTGTGACAGCCTTCCCAAAGCGAGGTGCCCACATACCTTGACGCCACATCACTAGACAGTTTCCAGGGTGGTGCCTGTCCCCAGGCCCCTCCCATTGACCCGCCAGCCACTCACTTGCCTGTTTTCCCCTCCATTTCCTTCACTCGGGAGCCCGGCAAGTTGTCTTAGCGTCTTTCGTGTTTCTGCCCCTCACCAGGCCTGTGTGAGCTGTGGGCTGCTGAGCAGCGAGGTACCTTCCCCCGCATCCGCCCCCCCCCAGACCTCCCGAGAACTTATGTGGTAGCAGGGAGGGGGAAACCACGCGGGGCAGCAGGTGTCAGCGCTGTGGGGGGGAAGGGGAAGGGGGGCTTCTAGGGAGGGCTCCCTCTGGGGGGTGGGGTGGGAGTGAGCCAGTGAGTCATGGGAGGTGGCAGAGACACGGCCGGCCCCCCTGTCCTGCCCCTCATGGCTGACTCCCACTCACTCCCCCCGCCCCCGAGGAGCCCTTCCTAGGCCCCTGCACCACCCACCCCCAAGGGGAGCGGGTGAGTCATGTGGAGTGACTGGGCCCCACTCCGGGCTTTGTACCAAGTTTCAGGAAGGAGATTTGTTTTGTTTTGTTTTTTTAAACAAAAATCAATAAGGAAAACTGGAACAGTAAATCCTGTACTCAGAAGCTAAGACATGTAGTATGTAGTCGTCATCTGCTATATTTGTATGAGGTTTAAAGTCTTAAAACAATGCAATCAAGTTATCAGCAGTAAAAAGAAATTTGCATTGAACTATATAATGCAGAATAATTGAACTTGACTACATAAACCTGGAGAGAAAACAGGGATTTTTATTAGCCAGAATTATGAGAATTATGTTTAGCCCAAGAGGTATTTAGGGAACCAGATTTAGCAAATAAAAATACAGGACGGGCTTCCCTGGTGGCGCAGTGGTTGAGAGTCCACCTGCCGATGCAGGGGACACAGGTTCATGCCCTGGTCTGGGAAGATCCCACATGCCGCGGAGCGGCTAGGTCCATGAGCCATGGCCGCTGAGCCTGCGCGTCCGGAGCCTGTGCTCCTCAACGGGAGAGGCCACAACAGTGAGAGGCCCGTGTACCGAGTGGAACTGTACCTTACATCTCACACACACACACACACACACACACACACTACTTAAATGTAAGGTTGACTACTGTAGTAAGCAAAAATACAGGATACCTAGTTAAGTTTGAATTTCAGATAAACAATGAGTAACGTTTTAGTATTAGTATGTCCTGTGCAGTATTTGAGACATACTAAAAAATTACTGTTAATCTGAAATTCAATTTTACCTGGATGTCCTGTATTTTACCTGGCAGTCTTAATTTAGGATAAACCATAAGTGTGCTGGTGACTGTCTTTTATAGCCACTTAAATGCAAAAAAGGCATTATTTGTATTTGGTCGGCCATTCTGGATTGACCAGGGGCTCCTTGAGGACTGTCTTCAAACCATGTGATTTGTTTCTCCTTTGACTCCGCAGCACCCAGCACACAGTAGGTGGTTGTGAAGGAAACGAAGGAGAAAGGAAATAATGGGCTGGGACAGGCAGGGTCTCAGGTCAGCCGATGGAGGGAACTCTTTAGAGAGATTACAGAGCTGAAAAACCAAACAGGAACTGGGAGGGAAAACAGGAAATTAAAAAACAGGAAAACAGCCACCACCCACAGATGGGAGGGTCTGAGGGAAGGCAGGTGTTTAGTTTACAAGAGCCCAGGGGCTGAGCTTGCCTGGTGGGAACTGGCCAAGGGCAAGGCTATGGCAGGAGCCGGGGCCCCGGTGGAGAGATGGCAAACACTTGGGTCCTCCTCCTTTCTGTCCTGTTGTTTCCTGCTTGTTACCTCCATGTGCCAAATTTAATCAGAAACCAGTTGACAAGGGAGCCTGGGAAAAGTGGTTTGCAGGGGTCAGCCGCTTGGTAGTGGAGCAGGGGGAAGGAGGGAGAGAAAGGGTCTGAGAGTATATGGGCAAGAGACAGGCATTGAATTTCAGTCCCTCACTTGATAGCTAAAATACATTTAGACCTGGTTATAGGAGGCAGCTGTTATTTGTTCACTTGTTTGCATGGTAAGTAGTTTTTGAATGGATGAATGGATGGATGGATGGGATACATGAATACAGTGAGGAAAATTCACCTGTTACGTATAGCATGTTCCTCTCACCCTCCTAAGTGAGTGATGTCACTTTCAGGGCATGGTTCCCTCACCCCTGCACGTGCTGGGGGTCTTCTGGGGCCAGGGCCCTGTGCCAGCTGCCGTGAAGTGCTCAGCGGCAGTCCAGCACCTGCCCACAGCGGTTCACACTCTCCTGGGGAAGCAGGTCACAGAGGCCCCTTGTATCATCCAAGGCAGGTTAGAATAAATGTTGTAACAAGGAAGGTGTAGGTCAGATGCTTTTGGGATTCAGAAGAGGAGAGAATCCAACACCCGCTTGTGGGGCTCCCAAGGACATGATGTAGGGGTGACCATGGAGTTGGGCGTGGATAGGATTTAAGAATGGATAGGATCTGAACAGGCGGGAAAGGGCAGGACTACACGCCAGGCAGAGGAGACAGGCCAGCACCCTGGTGCAGGCTACTGTCCTCTGCTCCTGGATCCTGGAAGGGGGTCCAAACTGGTCTCCCTGCTTCCTGCCTTCCAGCCCGGTCCCCGACCAGCTTTCACAGCGATCCTGTCGCACTGCTGACCCTCCTGGCCCATCCCGTCTTGTATTGTGAGAGGAAGAGTCCTCATGGTGGTCCCTAAGCCGCTCCCTCACCCACCACCTTTCCAGCCCTGACTCAGTTCCTCTTACCAGGCTTGTTCTCACCTCGGGCTTGTACTCGCTGTCCCGTGTCTGGAATATGCTCTCCCCGCAAATGCACACAGTGTTTACTTCATAGCTGCTCATCCGGACTTTTCCCAGAGCCTATATCATTTTTATATAGAAATATATAGGTTTGTATCATACATAGTTTTGTAATCTCTTTTTCGCCCTGTGACTTATCATAAACGTAACTTACGGGTGCATCCGTGTGTCTGCAGTACCATGTTCAGCGGCCGCATGGCATCCCAGCATACGGGTGTACCATAACTTCATTTCCTCTTTATTTTTCCCATCTATTTTGTGTGGATGTCATTGTAAATAATACTGGTAGGATTGTTGTGACTGTAAATACAATTGTCCGTGAAGACAGTCTTCAAACTACGTGATTTGTTTCTCCTTTGTGCACGTACTTAATTATTTCCTTGTGATAAATATCTGAAAGCATAATTGCTGGGCCACAGGGTATCAGCATTATTTCATTCCATCACAAATATTTATTGTGCCCCTACTAAGTGCCAAGCAATTAGAGGTACCGTTTTTGATAATACTGTCAAATAGATTTCCAGAAAGTCAAATCAATTTATATGCCCACCCGTAGTGTTGGCATAGGTTGATAAAGGACGCAGTAGCATAGGCTTCTTTGGGTTTTTGTTAATTTATTTAAACTTTTTTTTTAGCCATCTCCAGAAACCCAGAATTTAGTTGACTTAGACCTCAGTGTTGGAGGTCTAACGAATACTACTGAAATTGTTGACAACAATATTTGGGTAGAAAGGCAGGTGAATCCAGGAGGTGGTGGTGGACTGGAAAAAGAGGGAGGGGCTGGACAGGTGCAGGAGGGTTTGGTGGGAGTGGGAGCTAGAATGTTAAGAGCTGACATCCCAGGGGTGGAGTCATTTTTAAGAAGGACAAAGTCCAGGAGGGCAGAGCTGTGCTGGGTGAGGTGATGGTCTCTGCATCCAGAAGGTGGAGGGCTCTAAGGCCGGAGCACTGGAGGTTCTTCGTCCATCGACTGCACTCTTAAAGTGAGTGGAAGTAATTTTAGCACTTTCCAGAAAATGAGCTTCTGTGTTTCGCAGCTGTGGACTTTGAAGTAAGGAGAGTTCATCATCAAATGATGTCATTTTTCCCTACATACGCTTCAAG